>NC_060126.1:396911560-397214590 GCF_021461395.2 Schistocerca americana | reverse complement strand
ACCCCCCCTCCTCCACACACACACACACACACACACACACACACACACAAGAAAAATTCACTCAACAGCCCACGAAAACACAAAAATTCCTAGGGACGCTCTTCTGCCAGCAATATTCATCTAAATGACATTGCAAGTTGGAAGAGCTCCTCTTCTCCCTCCCTATAACAGATTTAGCTGCCTCCGCCTCCCCCCCCCCCAAAAAAAAACACCTCCTCAATGGTACTAGCACACAACAAAAATGAGCCCAATCTAAAGCAGTTCTAACACATCAATGTCACGTAAACCAAGCTTTCAGAGGGGTCCTGTATCACACAATAGTCCAAAAAAGCCAAACTGCACACTAATTCAAAAAAATTAAATTGCTAACCAATTTTGTTGTGCATCTATTAATAAAAGCACACCTTTGCTTATTGTTTATGCACCAATTGACAGCTCAATGCCTGAACCATTGAGGCAAAATAGTGTACTCCAACAATGATTTTCTATTACTGTAGTTACACAATTTTCTCATTTTATGATGCTACAAAAAAACAGGCAAATTTATTCATTACATCTAAAGGGAGGCAACACCCCACTTTAATACAAATCCAGGAAATACGGAAGCGTCCGATCCCACCCGTCTGCTTTGACCCATGACGTCACAAATATGGCGGAAACAAAAACAAACACTTTCCACAAGAAGCCCAATGACACTAATGGGACAAGCGCAGGAAATGGGGTGTTTTGGGTGGGGGGCAAACTAAATATAAACAAATTTAGATGCCTTGCGTAGCTACAACCGGTAAGTGAAGACAGCCATGCATGAATACCCACCCACCTCCCCAGGGGTCGTAACCCCTGCAACCCATAGAAGATAAAGATGCTTCAGTAGCTGATTAGTGTTTTTTGTCTTTAAAAAAAAAAAAAAATCTCACGGGATAGAACGAACAGATCAGAAAGATAAATAAAATAAGATAAAACGGAACTGGAGACAGCCACACTCAAACCAAACTCCGCGCCATCATGACGTCACACACGACAACACCCTTACGTCACGGGTCAAAGCCGACGCGTTGGATCGGACGCTTCTGTCGACCCCAAATTCATATATCTTTTTATTCTGCAATTCCTAATTAAATCCATATATCTTTTTATTCTGTAATTCCTAATTCCTGGCTACAATATTCATATAAAATCTAACACTGCAGTACATAAATTCCAATATATAAGCAGTTGTGTGTAATACCAACTAACAAAACCTTTTACCTCATATACTACCTGTCTAGAAGCACTCAAGTACTTACGTGTCAAGAGGGTTATAAGCTCCTGTTGCAGAACCTGGATTAATATAAAACTTGTTTTCATGTTCATATGCTTCGAACTTATGAGTATGCCCCGATATAAGAATGTCCACATCTAACTGTCGTTGTATTAGTGCTAAGGATTCTGGATCTCCCCATGGTACAACTTGGTGGCCATGGGACAATCCAATACGGAACTGGCCAACTGTGACAACCTTTTGCTCTGGGTAGTTCAAATTCTGAAATAAATACATTACCAAGTTGTTAAAAGTTTCAAAATACCTCCATTAATTTTTACCATTTCAAAGCTGACAATGCCTTCTGTAATTTTTATTGCTCTTATTACATTCAATTTCCTATTACTTTAAATGTACCATCAAATTAGAAATCAAACAACTGCAGACCTATCTACATCAAGCTAAATTTACTGAAACTCAATACGTCTTCAGCTGCCACAAGTTGAAAAATTGACACCAAAGCTGACATTGCAAACCACCAACAGCTTTAGACCAGTAGCCTTGAGTATACAGACTGTACTGCTGAAATAGTTCAGTGAAAAGACAGTGAATACTTTAACACTAATGCAGCATAATGGTTGTGTGAAGCAGTTACACTGTATGGCCAAACAGAGCTATTAACTTATTAGTGACATTACTAAATAATGGTGTTTGATGATTTTAAGGCCGACACAATCTGTTCAACCATACCCAATGAATAATATAGTACTGGTAATAAAACGAAGTGACAAATAATGACAGTTGGTGAACAATGTAGCAGAGATTATTCATAACTGTATTAAATGAATAAAGGAAAAAAAATTAAACAGCAAAGAGGTTCCTAGCATTTAGCATGGTGATACTGATCCACGTAAGTTCTTCACAGTTCCAGAACGCACAACGGCATTCGCCAAAACAAAATGTGAGTGCACACACACTTCGGCATAAATATACCTCATCAAAATCCCCTCTGACAACATGCACATCACTTGCGAGGGTTTTTAAGTAGTCATATGATTCCTTCGTGCACAAGTTTCCTGTGCAAAGTATATGCTGTATTCGGCCAGGTACCAGAAGTTTTTTAAACTTTGATGGCAGGCTGCTACATCTGTGAGGAATGTGCAAATCTCCGAGAACAAGCACAAGCTGTAAACATAAATAATGCAGTTAGGTCAAAGCTACTATCACTCACAGTGTAATATATTTGCACTCAACTACTAACCATTGTTGATTATGTAACCGGGAATGATCGTGATAGCATTAATACACACAACACACTACAAGCAAAATATTTCCACTTCCATATTACGCCCCTTGACAAGTAATCAGTAATTTCTACCGCCACAGATGGCTTGTATAATCTTTGCCTCCATAGATATTGAAAGACAAGGATTCTCTTGTTTCGTAATTCCCCAGTGGCAAAAAGCGAAGGATATAAATTTCTATATCTCAGCTTCAAGGCGTGATCTCCTCAACACTTAAACTGAAAGAAGCGTGGCATATGACAGCTGTTGTTCGCTGCCACTCCACAATTGGGTTGTCACGACAAAGTGTACTCACACACAACCCGGATTCCGGAAACCGATTTCCCGATACCGCTTTTGGGTGGTCTTTTAAACACTTCATAATCGATTCTGGAAATCCGCTTCTGGTTGCCTGTATTCCAGTTCCGCAATTGATGTTCACTCTCCTGTAAACGCATTCGGTTTTGATGTGTTTACACCTCATCCAATTGAAGGCGTACAGCGACTGTGCTGACTAAACGATAAACTGTAACAGTTGTTTTCCAGGGGCCATATTTAACTGGGCTAGCAAATCTGCCTCAGGCCTTAACATGTAAAGGCGATAGCAAAAAACCGTTTCCGAATTCGGTTTACACCTTCCGGAAGACATGTCTCATGTCAACGTAGTGATTGTCCGGCACGTCAAGTTAATTCAACTCGCATTGCTGTCTTCAACTGTTCTTTTTGCGGGAATTGCGATCTTCGCAAGATGATTTTCAAGTGTTTTTACGTGCGAAGTGCACATTGACAACGGGGTAGCTTGCCAATGCATGCTGGAGTCCAAATTTCTACGAAAATGACATTATTCGAGTCAAATGATTTTCAGCTGACAGGGATACCTTGTGTATTAGAGAAGGGAGAAATAAATAAAAAACGCAAAATAGGGCGGTGGTCGGAAAAAAAATGACATTACATGGTAAAAAAGGGGCATTTCACACACTAAGCAACAAGCCTGAGGAAGAGAAATCTGCATTTTAGATTTTGGAAAGTCGAAACATCAGTTTTTTTTAATTTGCTACAACAAATTACGTCAAGAATTACGAAAATGAACAGTGTTACAAGCTTGAGTTAGATGGTGAAACCACATCAATATTGACCACTGATGTTCGCAAGACTTTTCACACACAATTCAGAGGGCTACAATAAACAGGCTTGGCAGAAATACATACTTAAACAGCTTGCTATGTCTGAAAGTTTCAATTCATTTTTTTATGTAACACAACAAATGCCTGACAACATACAAATAAATTCCACCCACTAATCAATCTGATTTACCCACAGTACTTTTTTCACTTCAATTTACAGTAATGTTGCAAACCATTACATTGTAAAATATTAAATATGGTACTGGTATCTATAAAAATCTACATTATAAATGTAATCTCACTGTGTCAATTAATCTGCTGTCATTTACTATAAATTTTAACAAAAGAAATTACAAAACAAAACAATTTATAGTAAATAACGGACAACAAATAACTGATCAGCCACGAAATCCAAGACGAAACGAAATATGGAGGTCTGCACATGGCAGTTGACTGGGAGGAAATGAGTTTCTGTGTCACAATATCAGCAACGGATGGATGATGTCACCTGTCAAAACTTTCCTCAAGAGAAAACTTGATAGTACCAAGACATGACAGGATGGTCAATGTGGATGCCACCATTAGAAATGCATTGCAGAACATTTTGACACCATTGGATGTGAAGTGATAGCCATTGTGAATTGAGGCTTAAAACCCCTACAGAAAAAAATTGAAAATACTGAAATCACTGCTGCTTGGATTTACTGAAATAAATAGAATTGTCTACTATAAAGTCGGAATCAACTTTCTTACAAAAAATACTACTTCTTCAAATAATTGTGTCTATCCTGTTTCCATTTAGTAATGAATCTTTAAATGAATTAGATAACAAATGGCATATTTCAGCAATATATCTGTACACATAGAAGGTATTTAGTATCATTAGTTGCAACACATTACTTGTATAGGTGTTAGCAGATAGACCTGTCATTTGATAAAAGCCATACTTACTCGTACAACATAGAGTCCAGGTAGCTGAGTTAGTACTTCCAGAAGAGAGAAAACTCAAAGCCCTGTTTGTTGGAAAAGCAGACTTTTGAGTACAATGTACCACAAGGTTCAGTTCCACCATCAATTCTGTTATTATTTTTGTACATGAATTAAAAACAACGAATCAGTACCACAAGTACATTAAATTTGCTCCAAATATTATAATGTGTTAATGAATCAGAGGACAAGAGAAGAGTAGCAACATTACATTAAAACTGTGTCTCATGCATTAAAGATTGGTTTTCTGTAAATAGATTAGTAATAAACGAGAAAAACAATTACGAGGCAGTCGGTTATGGTACTAAATAAATACAACTTAATCTCAACTATAGAATTTCTTACACCACTTCTCGAGAATTTAAGTGCTAACAAAATTACTACATGTGAGGATTGAAGAGGATCTGTGATAGACTCAAAATGAAGAATATATAAGCATTACGCACAAGGCATAAAAAATCTTTCTGGATGTGTATCAGTAGGGATGGTGAAAATATGTTCTTAGCCCATGCAGACACTTTTGAAATACAGTGTAACATTCTGGAGGAATGTTTCTGCCACAGAACCTGTTTTCTATCCCAAGATTTACTTTAAGAGGTATGGAAACTGCAACACCTCAAATTTGTGCAAGCCCTCATTTCAAAAAATTAATATCCTAATCACTGCTACACACACACATTCACACACACACACACACACACACACACACACACACACACACACATATATATATATATATATATATATATATATATATATATATATATATATATATATATATATTACAATTTCAGTAGGAAACACTTAGGCTATAACAATCTAGTGCCTACATACCATATATTCATTCTTGTGCCATAACAAGAAAACAGTATATATATGTTCAATAAGCCAACATAGCACTAAAATAAAGTGGACTAATGCAAATGGGAAGCTGGCTTAATAATAAATACATGAAAACAATAAAAGATAGTTCGAAACTGAAAATTGCTGTCCATAATTATTTCCTGCAGAAATTTGTTAGACACACACATACACACACACACACACACACACACACACACACACACACACACACACACACACACACATATATATATATATAT
Source organism: Schistocerca americana (assembly GCF_021461395.2). Classification (NCBI taxonomy): domain Eukaryota; kingdom Metazoa; phylum Arthropoda; class Insecta; order Orthoptera; family Acrididae; genus Schistocerca; species Schistocerca americana. The sequence goes on along the minus strand of NC_060126.1, from coordinate 397,208,853 downwards.
ATATATATATATATATATATATATATATATATAATAGAGGGAAATATTCCACGTGGGAAAAATATATCTAAAAACAAAGATGCTGTAACTTACCAATCGGAAGCGTCGGTATGTTGACAGAGACAAAAAACACACACAAATTTCAAGCTTTCGCAACCCATGGTTGCTATATTCAACATCGAATGGTACACTGCACATGCACAAAGAAACAGTAATGATTAAAGTTATTTGTACAATACACAAGACACATTCTTCTGAATACGTCATTAATTTACAACAAAATTACAATAAGGTGTTTACTTGTTTCTATTCACATAATTTCACAAAGCATTTGTTGTTCTTCATATAAGTATGGTACTCTTCTAATGTGTAGAAAGGGTGTTTTACTAAAAATTTCTTAAGCTGATGTTTCAGTTTAATTGTAGGAAGAGCCATGACTGCTCTAGGCAGTGCATTAGCTAATTTTATACCTGCATACTGAGGCCCCTTTTCATTAGGAAAGAGGGAAGGAGAGGGAAAGACGAAAGGATGTGGGTTTTAAGGGAGAGGGTAAGGAGTCATTGCAATCCCAGGAGTGGGAAGACTTACCTTAGGGGGGAAAAAAGGACAGGTATACACTTGCACACACACACACACACACACACACACACACACACACACACACACACACACACACACACTCACATATCAATCCGCACATATGCAGACATATATATATATATATATATATATATATATATATATATATATATTACATTAATATTGCATATCTTGCACTCATCCATAATTAGTTTTGTTACACAAGGTCCACAGAAAAAATTTTGTTGTATGTCATAAGTTAAAATTCTGTTGGTTCACAATCACATTTGTAATAAAAGAGCATCATTTTTCGTTATACATAAGAGCATCATATTTTTCATTACACAGTGAGCTCATATTTTTTCATTATGTGAATTCACTTGTACTACAGAATGATTTCTCTTTCAGCCATGTCCCTACCACAATTTTAAATTTATTTTCATGTAATTCCCTTTTGCCACGTGATATAGTATTACAAATCTTTTGCAGGCATGTACAAAATTATTTTGGACTTTACTCAAACGCATCCAAGGAATGTCTAATATGTTCCTGTTTCTGGTTTCATATGAGTGCACATCTGACCTACTTTCCTACATGTGGGCATACTGTTTGGCTTGCATAAGTGCTTTGAGTATGTATAGTAGTATTTTGTGCCCAATAAAGAACTGTCTGCAAGAAGTTAATTTGCCCAAACCAAAAATACATCTAATGGTTTTCTTCTGCCAGAGGAAAACATCCTTTGCCCCAACAGAGTTCCCCCAAAGAATTATTTCATAATGAAAATGTGTATGCAAAAAGACATAGTATGCCATAAGCATGCACTCCTTAGTGACACAATCCTTAAGCATCCTGAGATATAAAACTCTTGCTAATGGAAAAGAGGATGTGTCCAGTTTTGTATTTATTTAATGACACTCTATTTTCATGGAACCACTGAGATGCCTCTTCCATCATTGAGTTGTTCATTTGTTTGACAACATTCATGTCGCTATGTGATGTGATAAAAGTTGTGATGTTGGCATACATTACAGATTTATATGGTAATAAGTTGGGCAGGTCATTCACATACACAATAAATAAGAAAGGTCCCAGTACAGATCCTTGTGGAACTCCATATTCACGTTGAGGAGGTCAGATTTGTTATTCGAATTTAAAACTAGCATTTGCTTTCTGTTTGTCAACTACATTTTTAATAATAGTAGTGCTACACCAATTACTCAATATTTTTCAAGTTTTTTAATTAAATGCTATGTGGGACAGTGCAAAATATGTAGGTCAAATGTACACATGTTGCATAGGTGTGTTCCCTATTTTCAGAACCCTGTAATATTGGTAATACAACTTCCTGAACTGTCTTTATTGTTGGTAGCCCACTTCAGAATCCATACTGGGCCCCATTTATGAGGTTGTAAGACTCAAAAAATCATTTAATTGGTCTTTCATTAATGTTTCAATAATTTGGATATTATGGGTACTACATTCAGTATATCCTTAGGATAAGTAGCTCTCTATCCAAATTTTTATGGTGACTTTGTTTCCCACAAATTGGGAAGCGTGTCTTCATTATCCGCTAAATTTCTTTCATCTGTTATAACTAACTCCCCAGAACTTATGAAACTATTATTTAGTTCATCTGATTTACATATGTTACTGGCATGAGAAATATAGTTTTCATTTGTTTTTCTCTTTGTAGAAATGATATCTTTTCTGTACAGCTTTTTTAATTTGGCATATGAATGTCTATACTCATTATTTGAGCAAGAATTGTCATAGTAAATTCTTAACAGAATTCTTATGTTATTTAAGTAAAGTGTATACCAGTCAGTTATATTACTTTTCTGTTTTCTCCTTGCATTTAGTCTATCGTGTTTAATGATGAGGGGCCAGTATTCATTAAAGACAGTGGTATTGGTATCTAAGAAATAATCAAAAGTATCACTTAAAGACTTATTCTCCATGACAGTAGTACCCCAATTAATGGTCAAAAGTCTTTATGTGAGATTTGTTACATTTGATGGATTTATCTACCTCACTGTCTGGGGTTCTATTGGCTGAGCAAGATTTTTTTTTACCCCATTAATTTTAGGAAAATTCCATCACAGTCAGAGAGCATTGGTTGAACAACATTTAAGATTACATCATCTTTGCCAATGTTTGATGTAATACTATCTAGACAGATATTCTGCCTGATAGGCTTATAATTAAGGCAGTTGTAACTTTATGAGTTGATGGTATCTAGCAGTACTATACTTTTAGAATTTTGCACCATCACATGTATATTAATCTCACCAAACATTAAAATTTTATGATACTTATGTCTGAGTAAGTACATTAGGAGATTATCTGCATGCTGAACAATAGCTTTGGCACCAGTTTTCACAGATACTACAACAATGTTGCTTTTGGGGAAGTGAACTGCAGCAATTTCAATTTCTCCTTCATGCACTAAATCCTGAGATCTATAATCTTAACTATGTGTTTTAGATCACTTTTTATTAGTACTGACACTCCTCCATGTTCCATAACTTATCTAATATAGCCAGTTAAAAATTGAAAACCAACAGGAGTATACATCTTGGATTCATGTTCTTTAAGCCAGCGCTCATTTAGGCACAGAACATCACAATGCAAGTCTTCTAAAACTAGTTCAAGTTTTTTTAGTTTATTTCTCACTGACTGTATGTTTATTTGAAAGAAGGTCAGATGATTACTGTCTTCTTTTGATTGTAGCACAGGCTTCTCATAATCTAACTCTGTGGTTAATAGTGGTGCTTGAAGTTTGTTAGGCCTAGACCACAACTTGTAAGAACATTACATTTATTACTGTCACACTATTAAAATGACCACAGATTTGGTTGTATCTGATATTAGTTTTTGATACTTCTTTGTTTACACATGAAGCCTCAGTCAAGTCATGGCGATGTGGTATGTTCACTATGATGCTGTTTGTATGTGTGAGTCTAGCTAGTGTTCTCTTGAGGGCAGAGGTTACATCAGATGCTTGATTTTTGCTAACATCGTTTGATCCTCCAATTACAAAAACAAAATCTTTACTAGACCATTTGGGGAAGTCAGTTTTACTGACATTACTCAATGAGCCTCCAGGTTTCGTCAACCCCTCCACTTCAAACTTGGTTGAGTCATTCAACACTGAACTTAATATATTCGACAGACCATGACTGTGGCCGTCTGAAAGAATCCTTATTATGTGTTTGCTTACAGACTTTGACACACGACTTTTTAAATTCAGAGAACTGGATTCTTCCTTTTTGTTTGTTTTTCAGTTGTTTCCATTGTCATTTGGCACTTTTGATTCATTGTTTCCAGATTTACTTAAGGCGTCAAATCTATTCATAGATTTCAGATTTAGTTAAAGCTTCAAATTGATTTCTTAAAGGGGAAAAGTTGCTTTCATAGTCTTTGATCTTCTTTGTGAATGTCCTTTTCCTCAAGACATATTTCCAAGGCTTAACATCGTTGCATGTTTGAACAGCTATTTCACTGTTAAGAGTTCATTTGTTATGATTGATATTGCCATCAGTAGCACTAACCTTTTCCTTTAGTTTCGCCTTCTCTAACTGGAGAGCTTTAATATCCTCTTGTAAAACTGAAATAACTTTCACAAAGTTCATTTCTTCCAGGTCACCTTGATGTGAAGCAAGTCTACATGCATTTTCATCCAACATGTTATTCGGACATGCCTGTTTACCTTTTATATCTGCACAAATACGATGCTTCCACTCAGTATTTTCATCTGAAAGATTTATTTTCCGACACTTCAGCGCAACGCAAATGACACCATTTATCGCAACAGTCACACAGAATCCCGTTCTCACTACACTTAACACACATTATATAAAGTAAAACGACTTTTTCGTCGAACTGAGACAGACATTACCTCTCTACCCGGCGCCACTTGACAGAGAAAATGCAGTGTTTCTAAAGTTCCTATTCTCTTTTGTTTCGTTCACTGCTGAAACTTTTCACACATTTTGTGGCCAACGTGGTTTGCTTATATGAAGCAGGTCCATGAAATCTTAATAATGCGTTCATTCTGTGGATGAATTACATATTTTATGTTCCTCTGGCTTTTCATTTGCGGGTTATAGAAAAGTGAAAACAGTACTCTGTATAACAGTTTGCATGGAAAATAATATATAACTTTTTGATTTCTTTCAGCAGTATTTGTACTTTCCTTGGTTTATCACATAAATAAATGTTCTGCAGTCAACTCAATTATTGCAAAACAAGGAGAAACCTATTAGAAAATTTTAGTTGTTGAGACAGATTGAACGTAACTGAATGTAAGTGAAGTGAATCAAATGCTTTTATCAGACATTCAGTTTTTTTAACTGAACATAGTACAAGTGCAGCACCTTGCCAAGTTGTATGACAATTGCTTTCATGATAAAAATATAAAGTTAATGTGAAAGATTCATATAAAACACTTAAAAGAACGTCACAAAATGCATCTCATTGCAAACCGATTTGACTAACATCAACAGCAGATTTTATCCATTGATTAATAGGATCAGATATAATATTTTGTTTCTGGGGAAAAGACCTTTTAGATAACATTATACTGGTTGTTATTTGACTAATATTGTCTTCTCTGGTTCTGCAGATGTGGTGTATACAGATCAGAAGAACACTCCAAGCTTTCCTTCAAAAGGCTGTAATTTGATTACCAGGTTTGCAAGGAGAATGAGGAATATCTTTTGAATGTTTGCAATTTTATAGCTTCCAATTTTTTGTCATTCTTTGCCTTAAATTAAAAAAAAATCTTGTAAAAATTCACTATTTATTTGTTTACACTTAAGGTTACCTGCCAAAACAATTAACATAAAAACCACAGACTTTAATGTTATTTAGTTATTAGTTGTATTAAAACATTTTTACCAATATCTTTCTTACTCTAACCATTGTTTCTCAGTATCTACAGATAAACTAAAGCCTTTCATTTGCATTTCTTTCTACTGCAATTAACCCTTCATTTCCCTATTGTACAAATATGTATGATATTACTGATTAACTATGACTAATTAATCCTACATGAAATTTGACTTTGATAAACTGGGGCATACAGTATAATTTGAAAATATGTTTTTCATCACAAATATCTCAATCACAGTATGTTTTGACTCTAATGGATCATCTGAACTTAAAATCCTGAAAAGGCAAAGATTCAGCTTTACTAACAACTATAAAAGTTCTGATTATATTAGATAATGCAAGATAAAGAGAAAAATTATTTTTAGTTCTGATGTCGACGAGTTAGAGGCGAAACCAGTTGTCTGTCATGAATCCACTAAAAGTGATTAGACAATTATGAATGAAACGTTTCTGAGCTGTTCCTTCCACCAACCTCATCAACTGAGCTAATGCTCTTGTAAGGCTCTGCCTGCTGGTTATTGCAAATATATAACTTGTGTGCTGATCATGAGCAAGGGACAAATAAACAACCCAATAGCTAGTCTTGAGTCACTATCTCAACTTTAAAGGCAAATGTTTTATGTTATGCTCAACTGTCACCATTACGAATGTCAGTTGAAATCACTGTCTAAGCTCGAGCACTAGAAGAACTGAAAGTTAAATAAATATATATTTAAATTGCAGCAGTTTAAAAGAAAACACCTCTTTGCATGCTTTATATAAGTTTTTTGGTTTATTTAAATACGTTCTGTTTATTTAGGAATACATAAATAAAGCAAATGTTTCATGCATAGCTTACAAAAATGTGCTTTAAATGTTTCATGCATAGCTTACAAAAATGGGTTTTCTTGAAAATTACACCACTGGATAAGTGTCTATTTGTTCACCAGTGCATCAATTTAATCCTTATGTTGCTATCAAATATCAATTGATTGTAGTATGATCCAAAGAACACCTGACTTAGCTTTAATAAATCGATCATCGATTATAGCAAGATAAATGTAATAAAAGTCAACAAACATACAAAGTCAAGCTCTCTTATCATACACTGATGGAAAAAAATCGCAATACCAAATAGCGGATGATGTAGAATAATATAATTTCGGGAATACATTTGCCAAGGTAACATGTAAGTCATTAACATTGCAAGACCACAATTAATGTAAGTGCAAGGTAAGCCACTGCAAATGTAAAATGCTAGTACAATAATAACTGGTGTAACTGCCAGACTTTTGAATGCAAGCATTCAGGCTTGGATGAAGTGTGTTGTATAGGTGCCAGATGTCAGTTTGTTGGATGGGATTCCATGTTTGTTGCACTTTTTCGGTCAATACAGGGACAGTTATTGCTGTCTGTGGATGACACTGGAATTGTCATCTCATGATGTCCCCCATGTGCTAGTTTGTAGATAGATGTGGTGATCAAGCAGGCAAAGCAACATGTTGACACTCTGGAGAGCATGTTGAGTTACAACAGTGGTATGTGAGAAAGGATTATCCTGTTGGGGAACACCCCCTGGAACGCTGTTCATGAATGGCAGTGCAACAGGTTGAATCACCAGATTGACATACGGTTTTGTAGCCAAAGTGCATAATCACTCTCATAGGTTTGCATTGGTAAATGATTTTCAAAGACACCTACACTTCAAACAGATTTGTTTATTTTCTTAAAAATAAACATGATATTTCCCCTGTGTTTTTGGAATTTCAGTGACTGACTGAAAGACAAAGTGGAAACAAAATCAGAGTTTTAAAAATTGATAGGGAGACTTCAATCGTAAATAAACAGTCTGAAGAGTATGTCAGGAAAAATGAGATAACTCACAAGAATGCAAGTCACTATACACCACAGCAGAATGGCCAAATTTATCAAGAAAACATGTCCATTGTTGAGTATGCACAAACTGTATTATTGGGCACAAGCTTACCACAAGAACTGTGAGCAGAGGTAGTAAGTTGTGCTGCGTATATCTTAAATCAACGACCACGTAAAGCAAACAATAATGTTGCTTCATATGAAAAATGGTTTGGAAAACCTCCATCTTTAATACATGTTTGGAACTTTGTATCAGCAGCACATTTTTAACATTAATAATCAGTTTAGATCAAAATGGAATAGTAAATCGAAAAAATTGATAATGGTTGGCTACGATGGATATCGTCTCTACAATTCTGAGTCAAAGAAAATTGTAATCTCCTGCAATGTCTCTGTCAATGAAGAAGAAACCTGTGGCCCAGGTATGGAAGAGAGATAGGTTGCATTTGAACTGGCGGACCATGCTGCTGAAGATGTTCAATAGGAATCTAAAGAGACTGATACTTGTGCAAGCGAAAGAAAATGAAAGGATGACTTTGAGAGATCGATTTAATCTGCGAGCATGTACTCGTTTATGGAACCAAGACATAGCTTGTTCTACCGTTACCTCTAAACATCGAACTATTGAAGAGGCAGTGATATCACATGTGTCATCAAAATGGAAGCAAACAATGGGAGAGGAAATGATATCTTTCGAAAGCAACAAAACTTGAAATTTGGAAACATTACCACAAAATTGCAAGGCAAGTAGATTAGGTGGGGTCCTTTGTGTGTAGCACAATTCTGAGGGGAAAACTGATCGCTTCCAAGCTCAGCTATGTGTCGACAATCAAAGTGCTATTCGCCTGATTAAAAATGCAGAGCATCACAAATGTACCAAACACATAGACATTAAATAGTCTGAGGGCAGTGAGACTGAAATTTGTTATGTTTGTTCTGATAAACAGTTGGCACATTTGTTTACAAAACCCTTAACTAGAGACAAATTTATATCTGATAGAAATGCTCTGTAAGTGATCTCAAAAACAAACTCAATAAAACACGTGTGGGAGTGTGGACGAGAGTGAGCTTGTTATATGAGGCTATTCAAAAGGAAGGAACAGATTTCAAACATTTATTGTGTCCAAATTACAAAGGATAGTAACGTAATTCCAACTTTCCTGGAAAGAAGGAAGTTTAAATTTTTATGCGTTCAACGTGAATGCCATATGTTACTCAACAAATATCAAAAAGATGGTACATTTCCTGCCACATACGATGCTGCTGGTCTATAGAATTCACAGCTTCAACAATGTGATGCAAGTGGCCGTGCGGTTAAAGGTGCTGCAGTCTGGAACCGCAAGACCACTACGGTCGCAGGTTCGAATCCTGCCTCGGGCATGGGTGTGTGTGATGTCCTTAGGTTAGTTAGGTTTAACTAGTTCTAAGTTCTAGGGGACTGATGACCTCAGCAGTTGAGTCCCATAGTGCTCAGAGCCATTTTTTTGAACAATGTGATGCCACAGACTTTCATGAGTGTCAGGTGTAAGGGGGATAAAAAAGCGGTCTTCTACGTAACCTCACAGACAAAAGTGACAAGATGTGTGGTCTGGAGACCTGGGAGGCAACCAGCGATGAAGTTTATCTTGTGCTCCTCACAGGTCTCCAGACCTCACTACTTGCAGCTTTTATTTATGGGTTGTGTGAAAGATCGCTTTTTTATCCCCCTTTGCCTGACACTCTTGAGAATCTGTGACACAGCATTGCTGAAGCTGTGAATTCGATAACGAGGGACCAGCTGCTTCGTATGTGGCAGAAATGAGCCACCGTTTTGATATTTGTCATGTAACACAAGGTAATCACATTGAATGCATTAAAATTTGAACTTTTCTCTTTCCAGGAACGTTGGATTTGCATTTCTACCTTTTGTAGTTTGGAAGCAATAAATGTGGGAATTTGTGTTGAAGTCCTCATTTTAACAGTGTCGAAAACTGACGTTAGCTGATCTCGTTCCTGCTGCTCAGGAGATTTGTACCAAGTCTTCTCGGGTGCAATGAAACAACGAAGGGACACTCAACTTACTGTTCCCGACGTTCCACCTTTACCCTAGCAGGACGGTCCTGAAATTGGTGTTGCCAAGCTGGCAGTGTCCGCAGTGCAACATAAGAGCCTTCGTATGCAGGACGGCGAGGAGTTAGATACGTCTTCTCACCCATCACTCCCTGAAGTAACTTTATCGGTAGATGGCTAAGTCCGTCATTCCTCATGGGGTCGATGGTGCGAAAACAACTGTTGAGGTCTCTAATGTTCCTCCTAATAATCGTCGGGTGGTTGAGGTAACTCCTCTGGAACCACCCAAGGGTGGGGAAGACGTTGAGCCTTCTTATGTTGCAGTGATTCAACAGCAGCAAATTGAGACACCCCTAAAATTCGCTCGATGTCACACATCATGTTCAGATCACGTCAGAACGTTGTTACTCCAGTGGAGGCGACTGGTGGCCATGAAATTCTATCCATCGGCCCAGATGTTGCGATGGTTCAAATGGCTCTGAGCACTATGGGACTTAACTTCTGAGGTCATCAGTCCCCTAGAACTTAGAACTACTTAAACCTAACTAACCTAAGGACATCACACACATCCATGCCCAAGGCAGGATTCGAACCTGCGACTGTAGCGGTCGCGTGGTTCCAGACTGAAGTGCCTAGAACCGCTCGGCCACCCCGGCCGGCGATGTTGTGAAGCTTGACCCTTCTTTTGTGTGTCGATCTGAACTACCCCATCCTGCGGAGTAGGCCTCTGTGGCATCTTGTTTGCCACCTAGTTTGGGTCCAATGGCTATGAGCACTATGGGACTTAACTTCTGAGGTCATCAGTCCCCTAGAACTTAGAACTACTTAAACCTAACTAACCTAAGGACATCACACACATCCATGCCCGAGGCAGGATTCGAATCTGCTACCGCAGCGGTCGCGCGGTTCCAGACTGTAGAGCCTAAAACCGCTGGGCCACTCCGGCCGGCCCACCTAGTTTAGTTAGAGTTCAAGAATCGTCTCCGTACCCAAATGGCGATGGTGTATTGCCCCGTAGTCGTCATAAACATCGCGCTCAACCTAGGTGTGCTGTAGCTCGTGAAAAGGAGAAACATACAGATTCCAGAAGCGGGGGTGCAAGGTCCCCACCCTCTGACTCGTCTATGGACCCAGCATTGTATCTTGTTTCTTGTTGTTATAGTATGCAGGCTTCTGCGTTTCTTTCTTTGAATGTCAATGGGGCGAAATCGAACCTGCGACTAGCTTTGTTGCGTCAATCTTTGATGATTCCTGTGACAAAAATCTGATTAAATCTACAAATTCACAGTTCAGCGGTTCTGGTGCAATTCCTGCTACTTCCATAATTTTTATTTTTTCATTTTTAAACGATTAACTATAAAATTTAAATCTATTTAACCAGGTCAATTTATATAAATGAAATTAATATATTCAATTTAGTTATGATTACTACCCTTGTTAAAATTTTACACAAGCCACTACCACTTCTTTGGTAGTAGATAGCAACTCAGTAGAAAATCTGTTTGGCCTTGGCCTGCACACATTCACATTATTTGGTTTTACAATCACAAATACTGTTAATTGGTGTCAGATGAAGAACGATTGCAAGACTTACAGGTATCAGAATTTACTGATATCTTCTAACCAGGATTGGTCGTGCAACGTGGTTCACGGCCCACAACCCCCCTCAAACCTTCCACTCTTCCTTGCTTTTGCAGAGCGCTTATTGTCCCGCTAGCTCTCTGTGGACAGGTTATGAGGAACGACTTGATGCACTAGCGCAACTGGATGTCACTGAACCGATTGCATCTAGTCAGTGGGCGACGCCACTGGTAGTCATTGAGAATCCGTCCGGAAAATTGCGAGAATGCGGTGGCTCCAGTATGTCAGTAAATGCAGAGACATTGGTTTATACCCGATACCATGTCTGGATGAATTATCGCCAAACTCGCTGGTGGGAGATATTTCTCGAAAACAGACTGGGTCAAAGCCTATATGCAGCTTCTGAAGAGCCACAGCAGCTCGTGGTAAAAACAATACTGCTTTTGGCCGCTTCAGAAATTAGTGCTTAGTATCTGGGACAGTCAGCACTCCCGCCCTCTTTCAACGATTTATGAGAAATAAAAGCAAAATATCTTGATGACATCGTTGTTGTTGTTGTGGTCTTCAGTCCTGAGACTGGTTTGATGCAGCTCTCCATGCTACCCTATCCGTTGCAAGCTTCTTCATCTCCCACTACTTACTGCAACCTACATCCTTCTGAATATGCTTAGTGTATTCATCTCTTGGTCTCCCTCTACGAGTTTTACTCTCCACGCTGCCCTCCAATGCTAAATTTGCGATCCCTTGATGCCTTAGAACATGTCCTACCAACCGGTACCTTCTTCTTGTCAAGTTGTGCCACAAACTACTCTTCTCCCCAATTCTATTCAATACCACCTCATTAGGTATGTGATCTACCCATCTAATCTTCAGCATTCTTCTGTAGCAACACATTTCAAAAGCTTCTATTCTCTTCTTGTCTAAACTATTTATTGTCCACGTTTCACTTCCATACACGGCTACACTACATACAAATACTTTCAGAAATGACTTCCTGACACTTAAATCTATTATCGATGTTACAAATTTCTCTTCTTCAGAAACGCTTTCCTTCCCATTGCCAGTTTACATTTTATATCCTCTCTACTTCGACCATCATCAGTTATTTTGCTCCCCAAATAGCAAAACTCCTTTACTACTTTAAGTGTCTCATTTCCTAATCTAATTCCCTCAGCATCGCCCGACTTAATTCGACAACATTCCATTGTCCTCGTTTTGCTTTTGTTGATGCTCAACTTATATCCTCCTTTCAAGACACTGTCCATTCCGTTCAACTGCTGTTCCAAGTCCTTTGCTGTCTCTGACAGAATTACAATGTCATCGGCGAACCTCACAGTTTTTATTTCTTCTCCATGGATTTTAATACCTACTCCTAATATTTCTTTTGTTTCCTTTACTGCTTGCTCAATATACAGATTGAATAACATCGGGGAGAGGCTACAACCCTGTCTCACCTCCTTCCCAACCACTGCTTCCCTTTCATGTCCCTCGACTCATATAACTGCCATCTGGTTTCTGTACAAATTGTAAATAGCCTTTCGGACCCTGTATTTTATCCCTGCCACCTTCAGAATTTGAAAGAGAGTATTCCAGTCAACATTGTGAAAAGCTTTCCCTAAGTCTACAAATGCTAGAAACGTAGGTTTGCCTTTCCTTAATCTTTCTTCTAAGATAAGTCGTAAGGTCCGTATTGCCTCACGTGTTCCAATATTTCTATGGAATCCAAACTGATCTTCCCCGAGGTCAGCTTCTACTAGTTTTTCCATTCGTCTGTAAAGAATTCGAGTTAGTATTTTGCAGTTGTGACTTATTAAACTGATAGTTCGATAATTTTCACACCTGTCAACACCTGCTTTCTTTGGGGTTTGAATTATTATATTCTTCTTGAAGTCTGAGTGTATTTCGCCTGTTTCATACATCTTGCTCACCAGATGATAGAGTTTTGTCAGGACTGCTCTCCCAAGGCCGTCAGTAGTTCTAATGGAATGTTGTCTACTCCTGAGGCCTTTCAGGGCCCTGTCAAACTTTTCACGTAGTATCGTATCTCCCATTTCATCTACATCCTCTTCCATTTCCATAATATTGTCCTCAAGTACATCGCCCTTGCAAACACCCTCTATATACTCCTTCCACCTTTCTGCTTTCCCTTCTTTGCTTAGAACTGGGTTTCCATCTGAGCTCTTGATATTCATACAAGTGGTTCTCTTTTCTCCAAAGGTCTCTTTAATTTTCCTGTAGGCAGTATCTATCTTACCCCTAGTGATTATGCGCCCCTACATCCTTACATTTGTCCTCTAGCCATCCCTGCTTAGCTATTTTGCACTTCCTGTCGATCTCATTTTTGAGACGTTTGTATTCCTTTTTGCCTGTTTCATTTACTGCATTTTTGTATTTTCTCCTTTCATCAATTAAATTCAATATTTCTTCTGTTACCCAAGGATTTCTACTAGCTCTCGTCTTTTTAACTACTTGATCCTTTGTGCCTTCATTACTTCATCCCTCACAGCTACCCATTCTTCTTCTAATGTATTTCTTTCCCCCATTCTTGTCAATTGTTCCCTTATGCTCTCCCTGAAACTCTGTACAACCTCTGGTTTAGTCATTTTATCCACGTCCCATCTCCTTAAGTTCCCACCTTTGTGCAGTTTCTTCAGTTTTCATCTACAGTTCATAACCAATAAATTGTGGTCAGAGTCCACATCTGCCCCTCGAAATGTCTTACAATTTAAAACCTGGTTCCTAAATCTCTGTCTTCCCGTTATATAATCTGTCTGATACCTTCTAGTATCTCCAGGATTCTTCCATGTATACAACCTTCTTTTATGATTCTTGAACCAAGTGTTAACTATGATTAAGTTATGACATCGTACTAACAGGAATTTCCACCGAGTGGGATGTCCACAATCTGCGTATACTGTTCCATACACCTCACGATGCAGCTTTAAAAAGCTACCTCGACTTAATCTCAGTCCTTTCAGTCAACGATTGAATATTTTGAGACAACTAATTTCGCATGAAGGCATCGAACCGATGACCACTGACGTGGTAGCCATCACAGCACTACCCCGGCCGAAGAATGTCAAAGAACTTTTATCTTTTCTTGGTAAGTTTTCCTGCTACAATACGTTCATCCCCAACCCTTCGAGGATTCTCATACATTGAATCAACTACGAAAAAAGGGTACCCCAATTGCTAGGACAAGAGTCTGCATAATTGCATTTAAAACTTTGAAAACTTGCCTTTGCTCAGCCCCGTGGTTAAACTACCTTCCAGTCTGGTGAACAGTTGGTAGTGGCGGCTGACAGCTTGGACTATGGAACATAGGTCTTCCTCGTAAGAGCACATGCACTCAAGAAATATCACATTTTTTTGTACTAGGTGAAGTTGTATATTATACTGGACTATAAACCACTCATTCTACTGTTCAGTCGCTCATCGTAGTTCCCTTATAAAGTGGAGCACCAGTTGCAGTGCTGAGCGCTGTTTTTAAGCAGATACAATTATAAAATTAATATTCGTACCAATGAGTCCCAATCCATTATTCGACAAAGAAGAGATCCTCTGTTAATACCTCGTTGAGGAGGCACAGCTCATCGTCAACACATTTCCCATCCTTACAGCTTTGTTTCAGGCAGTGACACAACTCCTGCCTTTCAAACTTCACATAAGCTCTCCTGCAAAACCTGCACTCTCCTGGAAGAAAGGGTGTTCCATATATGGCTTAGTCACAGCCTGGAAGATGTTTCCAGAATGGAATTTTTACTCTAAAGAGGAGTATACGCTGATATGAAACTTTCTGGCAGGTTAAAACTGTGTGGTGGACTTAGACTCGAACTCAAGATGTTTGCCTTTTTCAAGCAAATGCTCTACGGACTGAGCTTCCCATTCTCACAGCTTTATTTCCGCCAGTACCTCATCTCCTACCTTTTCACAGTAATCTGCGAGGAAGTTTCATATCATTGCTCACTCTGCTGTAGAGTGAAAATTTCATTCTGGAAATATCCCACACACTGTGACTAAGCCTTGCCTTCGCAACATTCTTTCTTCCCGAATTGCTAGTTTTGCAAGTTTTGCAGGAGAGCTCTTGTGAGGTTTGGAAAGTAGGAGATGAATTACTGACGGAAGCAAAGCTGTGAGTACGTGACGTGTGTCGTGCTTGGGCAGTTCAGTAGGTAGAAACTTGCCTGTCAAAGCTAAGGATCCGGAGTCTGATTAACCGGTCTGGGACACAGTTTTAATCTACCAGGAAGTTTCATATTGACAATTAATTGTTTAATATTGCGAGGGATGAAATAAAACGAAAAAGAATGTGGCTTGACCACTCACACATCAAGATATTACAGCAATTGCTCCTCAAAAACCCCTCATACACTACGCTTGCGCAATATGTTACGCGTAGTTTCAAAGAAAAGTGCTGATCTGATGCTGCGAGCATCGCAGCACTCCTATAGTGCGCGTCATTTACGATGGCGGCCGAGTTTAGGTTCGTTCTGCGCATCTGACGTCACAAAACACAGTCAGCCAATGAACAGAGAACGACGTTGCCAGAGCTCGACTGCAGTGCAGAGCACGGATGAGTGTCTTCAGTTTTAGAAACGTTCGGTCATAAATAAAGTAATTGAACAAAAGCAATGACTTGATAGCAGACTTTCTTTCATACAAAGTTTGGAAAAAGCATTCTTTATACCAATTGCTTTATATTATATCAATTAATTAAACCAAACAAGCAATAAGCCTCCTAATTCAGGTGATAGCAAGGAAAGGTGTTTGTATCATTCTCACGAACCACTTTTTCGCAATAAAGGACAGCGGTAATTGTTTATTTCCTATTGTACTTCGACGAAACGTGAATAATTTATAATCATACCCATAGTGTTTGTTAGTACTTCGCGTGATATTTTAGTCTTCCAGGACAACTCTTCAATGATGAGCTGCGTTACGGCAATGGTTATGGTGTTTGACTACAAAGCGAGAGGTTCTGAGTTCAAACCTTAATCAGTCCTAAGTATTTTCTTTATTTATAAATAATATCAAAGTGTCTTACTTCATGATTTTAATTCATCTGAATGTAATTTTTCGAAATTTCTTGTGCTTTGTCTCTTCATTATAATCATAATAAGTTTTCGGTTTTTCTAATTTTGTCCTCCAATATTTCCTTTCACAGCAATTAAAAACAGTGAAAAGGCACACATACAATTTCCATGTTATCTGTTTTGTTTGTATATCTTCTCTTCCGCAGCCGCTGTTTTACTATTCATATTGAGATATATTCTTTTGTGACAGTATTAAAAGTATTATTTAGAGCAGAATTTTGGCTCATACGTTGCCGAGCTACTTGATTGTCTGATGCACTTCTTTGCTTTGCTGCTTTGGCAACATCATATTCAATGTTTTCGTCGACTGATATATGTTTTTTTTGTTTGGCAAGTATTTGCTGTCCGTTGAGACAAATACAAATTGTTCGTGCACTGCGCCTCACTAGCAATATATTTTAGTTTGTATGTTTTTACGCCCACAATTCAGTTTTGTGTACTTCGCCAACTTTGTTTTAATCACAACGTTTTAGAAAAAAACGAAATGACTCTGGTATAAATAAAAGTTTTATTACAGTCGCTAATGATGGAATATTTCCCAATATTACATACTACACCTATCTGGTACTAAAATTAAATGAGATATTGTTATACAGTAAATTTTATATGAAATTTAGGTATCTTGTCCACATTTCATTCTCAACATTGGGACAACTAAAATCGACCATATGGAGAGTATACGCTATGGACTTTTACCTCTGCAATCTCTTCAAAATTTCGTGCAATGGTTTACTACATTTAATGTGGCACAATAACTGCGTTGAACATCGAAACAAAATCAAGTCATTTACAGGGGGGAGGTATCAGTCAAGAAGATGTGTAAAAATCAATTTTTTGGGCCAAATAGTTTTTTGTGAAATCGAATGATAAGTGTGCCAAAGCAGTCTGAACACCATGTGTCTGCACAGGCGAGCAGTGCAGTGATGACAAAATCGTGCACAACGCGGAATGCAGCGAGCACGTCTCGGTAGCAGCGAAAGGGTTAATGCGGCCGTGATGGCTTTACTGCATAAACTGCGCGCTCCCCCCTAAACGTAAGTTTGCGTACTATACTATGACGCTGCTTCTCTTGGCGCGTGCGTCGTTTGCAACTGGCAGCGCAGCAATCTCCCGCGCTGGGCGGGCACTCGCGAGCCGCCAAGATAAAAGAATTGAACTATAGTGCCGGAAGGAATAACGTCACATCAGAGCATGTCTAGTCGAAAACAGACGGCTGAGCCCCTTCTCAGAGTTGACTGTAGTGTGCCTGACCATCATTTTAGCACTCGACCTTGGTTTCTAATTATCTCGGAGAGAGCACTGCGAAACATGTCTTCATCCGTTTTATTTGCATACCAGTATGCATTCGAAGACAAATGGTGTAATGTTAGTCGATTTCCGGCTCGCAAACGAAGAGAAATAGCATAATTTTAGTGCGATATTTACGATGAGCTGTAGCTCATTAGCACATGATTTCCCAACGATACTTTTGTACTTGGTGTCAACCGTAAATCGACTGTTGATAGGAATGGTTTGTCTGCTGTAGTTCACTGAGCATCGAGTTTCTGGAGACGGAGGAGGTACAGGGGATAGGCAAAATAATATGAACATCTGTACTTACTTGGGAATGGTTTATTAATAAGGAGTTGGACCCCCATTTTCCCGCAATACAGCTGCTATTATTCTCAGAATACTGGCATATAATGACTGTGTAGTCTCCAGTGGAATGTAATGCCACTCTTCGATCAGAACCTCTTCTAACACCTGTAGTGACGAGAGAGGAAGAAATCTGCTCTGGAGTCCGCGCTCCAATAGCGCCCAAAAGGATTCGATAATGCTCAAGTCAGGGACTGTGGTAACCATGGAAGACGCTGCAGTTCAGTTGATTGCTCCTAATACCACGATTGTACTGTCCTGGCTGTGTGAATGGGTGCATTATCGTCGTGAAATATGGCACCATTGTTGGGGAACATTTGAATCATGGGGTGCACCTGATTACCCAAGATGTTCACATAATCGTTGGTTGTAACACGGCCTTTGAGAGTTATTATGGGACCAGCAGGATACCATGATATGGCTGTCCACACCATCAGACATCCACATCCATAGTTAACCGTTGGAATCAAGCAATAAGGATCGTTCTCTAGACGTAAACACGGCAGGGTGTTGGAAATAACGAAAACGTTGACTCGTCGGACCACATGACGTGTTTTCACTGATCATCCGTCCAGGATTTATGCTCCTGACACCATGTTTGACGCTTCTTTTCGTTGGTTGTCGTCACTAATGGTTTCGGTATAGCAACAAGCCCATGAATATTCACTTTATGGAGTTCTTGGGGCATAGTGTCGATAGATACTGGGTTTTAAAGATGGCTATTGTCTTGCTGCAGTGGTTACACCGGTTCCCGTCAGATCACCGAAGTTCAACGCTATCGGGCTGGGCTAGCACTTGGATGGGTGACAATCCGGTCTGCCGAGCGCTGTTGGCAAGTGGGGTGCACTCAGCCCTTGTGAGGGAAACTGAGGAGCTACTTGATTGAAAAATAGTGGTTTGGTCTCGGAAACTGACATACGGCTGAGAGAGAGGTGTGCTGACCACATGCCCCTCCATATCCGCATGCAGTGACACCTGTGGTCTGAGGACGACACGCCGGCCGGTCGGTACCGTTGGGCCTTTATGGCCTGTTCGGGAGGAGTTTCGAGTTTCTTTGAGCTCTGCATTCACTTTGTGTTGTTTCGACACAATTTGTGTTAGCGTACGACAATCTCTGTCATTTAGTTTTGATTTGCGACCACTATTACGTTTACATGATGATATTTTTCCATGTTTTGTGTAGGCTGTCACGACTGTTGAAAAGTTGCTCTTGAAACATTCAATGAGTTGGCTGCCTTCGTTACGGATGCTCCTGCTGATCGGGCCCTCACAATCTGCCGTCCTTGGAACTCTCTTAGGCTATCATAGCACGTCAACCTAGGCCTCTGAATGCAAATACGAAGTGTGCACACTAGTAAGCAACCTACACTATTGCCTAGTCAGTACTGAACATGAACAGTCCATCGCGACACGTGCCTTATCTGCGCTGTTGACCACCAAACACAACCATCCCATTACTACCACTGTTCATATTGTACTGCCCATCCCCTGTACACCAATCTGCAAATGCGTTTGCGTATTCAGAAGCGAAGCAACAGCGCCTGTTTCTACTTGCAGTTATACCGTTTGAGCGTTGATGTGCACTGAGATAAACAATTTGTTGGGTACTGAACTGCTGGCAATCGTCAAGTTTATGTTCATAGACTGTTTTTGATGCTGCCAAGAACGAATTGTGTAACATGCTGCCGAGAACGAATTGTGTAACACACACTAGTGCAATGTGTCCCGTCTTGCTGCACTTGGGACAAGCCGTGCAATGGTTGAGGCGGTCTTGAAGGGAATGCGAGACGGAATCGGACGACGCCCCGACTGCTTTCCTGCTGCTGGAATCACACGGCCTGGGGCCTTTCCACGGGCGACCAATACCCGGCGCCCGCTGTTCGGCGTGCCGACAGCTGCAGCGTCTGCCCACGTTTCTAATGAGTGGTCTGCTGCACGCGAAACTTCGCTGTGCGAGAGCTAGAACTTGTTCAAGTGACGGTTCGTCGAACTGTAAAGCCTGCTGTCTGACTTATTTTTCTGGGGCAAAATGGATAACGGTGCCCTTAAATATTACGTTGGCGTTTGATTCCTTATGTTTGTAAGAGACGAAATCACACTTTTGACGAAAGCCACGCAGTTTCGCCACCCCCGACGTGTACGTCTGATTAGGGTATATTTTACACTGATGAAGTTCCACGCTAGACGCAGTCCCATGCACATTTCCTCAAATTACAACTGAGAGGGTTCAGTCAGCGGGTCCAGTTTTATCATCTTCTTGCAGATAATCTACGGCTTGCGCCGCTTCTCCACCCCGAGTCGCCATCTTTTTCTGTCTTGGCTTTCCTTAACGTACATATTCCTTGCTTCCATCGCCTCCTCCACATCATTTTGCCGGATGCGTTGTGGGCGACCTCTTTTATTCCGCTGGGATGGTATCCGACGTATAGTACCCTGTTTGGTATCCTGTCTTCATTCATCCTATTCACATGTCAAACCATATCAGCTGTTTTTGTTGGGCATCGTCACAGGTATCCCTAACGATCTTCATCCTCTCTAGGATTATGGTGTTTCTTATCGTTTTCGTCCTAACATAGCTTGACCTTCATATTAAGTAATCCATCTCAGTGACAAGCGTTTATTGCTAATATATATATATATATATATATATATATATATATATATATATATATATATATATCCACGGACCCAACCAACCAACTAACTCGCGCACGCGCGCCCTGACCGTGACATCGCTGGCCACAGTTCCTGTCGCGGCCGTCGGCGTCTCAGGGCGTTACCGCCGACGGAAGAGGTCGCGCCATGGCTGAGCTCGGGGCCGCAGCCTTTTGCGTGTAAAGAGGGGCGCTGGCACCGAGACGGACAGTCTATTGTCGATTGTCTATTGCTAGCCTTTCGTGGAGTTTATAGCGGAGCCATTGCAGTGTGATATTTGCTATTGTATTCGACTAGGCTCAGTACACGGATTACTCTTGGACATTACTTGGAGACTTGTATTGCTGGTGCACGTTTCGTCAGAAATAAAGATAAGTTATCTCTTCATTCTAGCTGGCGCAATTCTTGTCATTAATTATTTTTCGGCCAACAGACATAGCTATATCCTGGTCACTACCCACGCTTTATACAATTTGTGGTGGCTGCCCCAAAAGTACCGCCGACGACCTATGGTTTGGGAGCCGTCACACACACACACACACACACACACACACACACACACACACACATATATATATATATATATATATATATATATATATATATATATATACAGGGTGAGTCACCTAACATTACCGCTGGATATATTTCGTAAACCACATCAAATACTGACGAATCGATTCCACAGACCGAACGTGAGGAGAGGGGCTAGTGTAATTGGTTAATACAAACCATAAAAAAATGCACGGAAGTATGTTTTTTAACACAAACCTACGTTTATTTAAATGGAACCCTGTTAGTTTTGTTAGCACATCTGAACATATAAACAGTAATCAGTGCCGTTTGTTGCATTGTAAAATGTTAATTACATCCGGAGATATTGTAACCTAAAGTTGACACTTGAGTACCACTCCTCCGCTGTTCGATCGTGTGTATCGGAGAGCACCGAATTACGTAGGGATCCAAAGGGAACGGTGATGGACCTTAGGTACAGAAGAGACTGGAACAGCACATTACGTCCAGATGCTAACACCTTTTTATTGGTCTTTACACTGACGCACATGTACATTACCATGAGGGGTGAGGTACACGTACACACGTGGTTTCCGTTTTCAATTACGGAGTGGAATAGAGTGTGTCCCGACATGTCAGTCCAATAGCTGTTCAATGTGGTGGCCATCATTTGCTGCACTCAATTGCAATCTCTGGCGTAATGAATGTCGTAAACGCCGCAGTACATCTGGTGTAATGTCACCGCAGGCTGCCACAATACGTTGTCTCACATCATCTGGGGTTGTAGGTACATCACGGTACACATTCTCCTTTAACGTACCCCACAGAAAGAAGTCCAGAGGTGTAAGATCGGGAGAACGGGCTGGCCAATTTATGCGTCCTCCACGTCCTATGAAACGCCCGTCGAACATCCTGTCAAGGGTCAGCCTAGTGTTAATTGCGAAATGTACAGGTGCACCATCATGTTGATACCACATACTTCGACGCGTTTCCAGTGGGACATTTTCGAGCAACGTTGGCAGATCATTCTGTAGAAACGCGATGTATGTTGCAGCTGTTTGGGCCCCTGCAATGAAGTGAGGACCAATGAGGTGGTCGCCAATGATTCCGCACCATACATTTACAGTCCACGGTCGCTGTCGCTCTACCTGTCTGAGCCAGCGAGGATCGTCCACGGACCAGTAATGCATGTTCCGTAGATTCACTGCCCCGTGGTTTGTGAAACCCGCTTCATCGGTAAACAGGTAGAACTGCAAAGCATTCTCTGTTAATGCCCATTGACAGAATTGCACTCGATGATTAAAGTCATCACCATGGAATTGCTGGTGTAGCGACACATGAAACGGGTGAAAGCGGTGATGATGCAGTATGCGCATGATACTACTTTGACTCAGTCCACCTGCTCTCGCAATGTCCCGTGTACTCGTGTGTGGGTTCACGGCAACAGCAGCTAACACGCCAACTGCAGCCGCTTCTCCTGTGATGGGCCTGTTACGGACCCGTTTGCGTGCTACGACCATACCTGTTGCATACAGTTGGCGGTAGATGTTTTGCAATGTGCGGCACGTTGAATGCTCTCTGTCCGGGTACCGTTCTGCATACACCCTGCAGCCTTCAGCTGCATTTCGTCGACACTCGCCATAGATGAGTATCATCTCCGCCTTTTCAGAGTTCGAATACACCATGGTCACAGTTCCTACAACACTACACTATCACAGACGTCTGGTAACACGGTGTACTACAGTTGGTCTGCGTGCGGAGACGAATGCAGAATAACAATAGCAGCAAGCGCTACATGCGGACACTGCGACAGCTAGACCAAACCACAACAGTGCACTACAGCCACACTCGTAAACATGGTCTTCATCGTAAACATGTCCCTACAGATGCTGCTCGCCGACCGTGGCCCGTGTTTGTTACAACACGCAACTGAACGTCGGAGGTTTTAAGCGTCAACTTTAGGTTACAATATCTCCGGATGTAATTAACATTTTACAATGCAACAAACGGCACTGATTACGTATTTGTTTATATGTTCAGATGTGCTAACAAAACTAACGTGGTTCCATTTAAAAAAACGTAGATTTGTGTTAAAAAACATACTTCCGTGCATTTTTGTATGGTTTGTATTAAACGATTACACTAGCCCCTCTCCTCACGTTCGGTCTGTGGAATCGGTATACGAAATATATCCAGCGGTAACGTTAGGTGACTCACCCTGTATATATTTGCTAACGTCGAATGCTTCTACTCTGCCTAAAGCACGATCTGGACTATAGTCTCATATATTCTCTTCTTCAGTGCTCTTTTTTTTTGTGTGGAACAGAATTTATTGGCCTTGTTACAGCTCGTCCCTTATTGACCCTACTAGTGATTTCATCATTGCTTGAGTCCTGTTTATTAAATAATACCCCAAGAAATTTTGCCTTTTCCACACTTACAATTGCTTCTCCATCTACCTCCAAATTATTTACGTTTTCCGTTCCAGCAGCCAAGTAGTCACACTTTTTCATGTTTATCTTCAGACCAGCCTTATTGTATTCCTCTTTAAACTTTCTTATCATATAGGTCAGATCATTTCCATCTTTTGCTAG
This sequence comes from Schistocerca americana, assembly GCF_021461395.2. NCBI lineage: Eukaryota > Metazoa > Arthropoda > Insecta > Orthoptera > Acrididae > Schistocerca > Schistocerca americana. The sequence continues at coordinate 397,185,407 of NC_060126.1, read as the reverse complement.
TACAATCCAGTCATCTGCAAAATGCAGGCTACATATCGTACTTTCCTCTACTATCACTCCATAACCTGACATTTTCTGTGTCAAGTCTGTATGATTGCTCCTAAATGCAGCATAAAGTAGGTAGGTGGCAGCCCACATCCCCGCTGCACACCCTTATTCACCTCGAATTCTTCTGCCCAACTATTCCCAGTCCTCATTCTCGCCGTTTTATTTTCAGATAATTTCGTAACAGGCTTTAGCAATCTTTGATCTAACTACATCTCTTTCAACTTTTCCCACCATTTGTTGGTGGGTACATAATCACGTGCTCTCTCTAGGTCAATCAATGCAACATGCGTCTCTTCTCCACCCTTCTTTTTTTTCCTTTATTGAGTTTCGATTCCCAACCCCCTCAGAGGGGAGCGGCCTGGTAGCAGCTTAGTACGCCGCTCTTAAGCCTACGAATAATTAAAAACATAATAAGAAGATAATAAACAATAAAAACAGGCGATAAGAACGGTGACTTTTTAAAACTGTAAAATGGCAGGAAGTTGTGGAAGTTAAAATACAAAAACAAAGGGTTGGTGATGCTAATTAAAACATACAGTAAGTAGATAAGTACAATAGTAGACAGACAAAAAACACGGCGGTAGTCTGGTTTCTGTTCGCAACACGTAAAAAAGGGAAAGCACAACACTGAACACTCACTTAAACACTGCACTATAGAGTAGATACGAAGATGACACACCACAGCCTAAGGCAGATAGGGGGGGGGGGATCCGGACAGATGAGGGAAAAAGGGGGGGAGGAGAGGAAAAAGCAAAAGGGGGGAGCCAATGGAGGGAGAGGACACATAAGAGGGAGGGGGGGGGGGACAGAGCGGACACGAGGAAGAGTGGAGAAGGCAGAGGAGGGTAAAGCAAAACGACTCAGGGGAGAGAATGGAGTCAAAGTTGGGTATGCGGGGAAAAATGATGGAAGGGGGGAAAGCGAACCCAGGAAAATGACAGAGGTAGGGAGGGGGAGGTGAGGACCAGAGTTGATAGGAGGGCTAAATGGAGGAAGAGAGGGCATCATCCAGGAGGGGGAGTTGCCAGAAGCCACCTTTGGAAAGGAGATGAAGGGTGTAGAGGTGGGGGATAGGGGGCTACAACGGTGAAGGCACAGCAGTGGGAGGGGATTGGAGAGGAGAGGAGCAACCAGGGGATGGGGTAGATCAAGTTGGCGGGAGGTGTGGAGGACTTAGATATGTTTGAGGAAAAGGAGCAGATGGGGGAAAGGAATCAGGTCATAGAGGATCTGTGTGGGGGACGGGAGGCTTATACAGAAGGCGAGGCGGAGTGCATAGCGCTCGAGGATCTGGAGGGACTTATAGAACTTGTGGTGAGACAGAGATCCAAGTGGGACAGGCATAGCAGAGGATGGGACGGATCAAGGACTTGGAGGTATGGAGTATGGTAGAGGGGTGCAACCCCCATGTCTGGCCAGAGAGGAGTTTAAGGAGATTGAGGCAGTTGTTGGTTTCGGATTGGATAGAGCGGAAATGAGGTATCCAGGAAAGGTGATGGGGAGAGGTGAACAGGACAGGCGCAGAAGGTGAGGGAAAGATCAAGGACCCGGAAGGAGTGAGTAGTATGACCTATGATGATTACCTGGGTCTTCGAAGGATTGATTTTTAGGAGCCACTGGTTACACCATGTGGCAAAAAGGTCAAGGTAATTCTGGAGAAGGCATTGGCCCCATTGAAGGGTAGGAGCGAGGGCAAGGAATGCAGTGTCATTGGCATGCTGCAGGATGTGGACTGGAGGGTGGGGTGTGGGGTTTAGAGCATATCTGCTGTGTACAGGAGGTAGAGGAGAGGGGAGAGGACAGAGCCCTGGGGCACACCCACGGAGGGGTATCCAACTATCATGCATTTTCACATATCAATGAATATAAAGTCTACAAATATATAGAATCTATAAATACATAGAGTCAATAAAAATATAGAAAAATCAAAGTCAATAAATGTGCGACTTGATCCAAGATAAGAAGAAGGCTTTTATAACCAAAATTGTGAACAGCCACATGTAACTTTCTCTTTATTTTTGCATGTTTTACTCAATGAACGTGAGCACTTTCAGAAATTACATAGTTGAGGGCCACACTTTATAAATATCGGGCAGTGTGCAGATCCACCATCATACATTCTACCTTGTGGTCCACAGCTACATAATTCCCGAAGATGCTCATGTTGGTTGAGTGAAACATGTCAGAATAAAGAAAAAGTTACATGCAACTTGGGGCTGCTCAACAGTTTGAATGTCTAATAGTCACTGTTCCCCTTCAGGCAAATGATTGTACTCGCTAGGTTTTGTACGTCTGCATCCTTTACTTAGAAAGCTTCGAAGTGCTGATGGAACAGTCTCTCGTTTGATTCTCAGTCCTCTGTTGATTGGCTCTGGATCCGCTGGCATTCCACAAGTGCTGACAGAAACCCTTTGCAACATGGCGATGTTTCCTCAGTGAATTTCTACATATGTGATTGGCATTGCAACTGGCGTTGCACCAGGCTTGGAAATATAGACTTAAGTGTCAAAGAAACTAGTATGGGCAAGTGTATTCAAGTACAGAGATATGTAAACAGGCAGAATATGGCTCTGTGGACAGCAACGCCTATATAAATTGTTAGATCGGTTACTGCTGCTACAATGGCAGGTTATCAAGAGTCAAGTGAGTTTGAACGTGGTGTTATAGTGGGACACAGCATCTTCGAGGTTGCGATGAAGTGTGGATTTTCCCGTACAACCATTTTACGAGTGTACCGTGAATATCAGGTATCCGGTAAAACATCAAATCTTCGACATCGCTGTGACCGGAAAAAGATCTGGCAGGAATGGGACCAACAATGACCGAAGAGAATCGTTCAACGTGACAGAAGTGCAACCCTTCCGCAAACTGCTGCAGATTTCAATGCTGGGTGATCAACATGGGAACCATTCAAAGAAACATCACTGATATGGGCTTTTGGAGCCAAAGGCCCACTCGTGTACCCTTGATGACTGCGTGACACAGAGCTTTACACTTCGCCCGTTCCTGTCAATACCGACATTGGACTGTTGATGACTGGAAACGAGTTGCCTGGTCGGACGAGTCTCGTTTCATCGTTTCAAATTATATCGAGCGGATGGATGTGTACAGGTATGGAGACAACCTCATGAATCCATGGACCCGACATGAACATTATTGAGCATATCTGGAATGTCTTGCAACGTGCTGTTCAGAAGAGATCTCCATCCCCTCGTACTCTTACGGATTTATGGACAGCCCTGCGGGATTCGTAGTGTCAATTCCCTCTGGCACTACTTGAAATATCAGTTGAGTCCATGCCTTGTCGTTTTGCGGCACTCCTGCGTGCTCACGGAGGCCCTACACGATATTAGGCAGGTGTACCAGTTTCCCTTATGTGACGTTATCCACTATGTACACAGAAAATTGGTGGCTCTGGTACTGAACTGTGTAACTTCGGATTACTGTTCACTGAGGGCGCTGTTCATCACCATTCGTTTCTGATTCTGCCGGACGATCTGCTCGAATAAAAAAAATTAAAATTAAAAAATAAATAAAGAGAGCACAATGAGTTCCTCCGTCGCTACTTGTGTAGTGACTACCACACAGTGAAACAACCTGTAATACAGGAGCACTTATTTATTGACAGCAAAAGTACAAACAGTGGTGAACAATTGGTCCAAATAGAGTAAAACAAAGAAAGTCCAATAATAGATCCAAGACAGTCATAGCGGACAGTACAACAACACGTTCGTTATGGTCCAGCAAACAAAGAAAAGTATGAGGCCTAAATCAGCCGACATAGTTCGAATGGGCGCCGGTTGGCGTGCGGTAAGCGTCGGCGCGCGCTTCTTTGTGCCGGAATGGACGCCATGGTCCTGCGGATGAGCCTTGATGACGTAGTGTGGTGAGGCGGAAAAGGAGCAATGCTGTTTGCACGGCCACATGTGAACAGTGCTTAGTTCGAATGGGGGCCCGATAGGCGGCAGTAGCCATTATTACAGAAGTCGATATCAGATATGGAGATGCCTATCAATGCGGTAACATGTGGGCGTTGGAAGACATGTAAAAAATTCGAATGGGAGAGCTACCAATCGTTCTGTGTCCATCACACTGATAAGGTTAGTCTGAAATTTCCTTCAATCGTGGACTAGTGTGTCGTTGCAATGTGATAAAACTGCTGCATTCCCTCCCCCCCCCTTCCCGCCCCCATGTACACGTCAACTGTACCATGCATAATAGTAAAAATTTATTGACAAATTACGATACTGCAAGAACACTGATGGTGGGCGTGATTTGCTACTGGTCCCAGGTAGAATAAAGACTAAAAAGACAAGTAACATGAAATAAGCTCTCACGATGGGAATGTGTAATGTCATTATAAGACTCGTAAACAGATACAGTGTAAGCGTGTGTGTGTGTGTGTGTGTGTGTGTGTGTGTGTGTATGAGGTCACCGGCTCACAGAGGTGACGACGGTTCTATCACTGTATTATAAAATGCTACCTTAGAGAGCTGCAGAATTCGTGCATCATCTGTCAATAAGCCAATTCTCCAAAGATGTCCACGAAAATACAAACAATCTTTCACAAACAGGAATTAATTTGCGAACAACAATACGTTCAACTGATACTGGAAAAATGGCCTGTACATACCCGATAACAATAGAATCAACAACGTTTCTTCTAGAATCTTGTGTCCACTTAGTGTGAACACTGCCACATCTCTGAGAAATGCAACGCATATGCTTCGATCATATGCAGCCGCTAGCCTGAAGCAGTATAACTTGGTCATTGGCTCCATGTAACTGTGACAAATCATACTACACATTAGAGCACACCCACTCTGTGAGTCGTACATGGTAATGGTTGAATTTTTCCACCCCACTTGCGAATCTCCGTCACACCGTGCAGACCAGAAAGGCTGCTCTGCGACCGGTAAAGAAACTGGAGCTGAGTACTGCCCACACTCTAGAGGCAGCGCCTCTAAACGCAGAAAGCAGGTGCTTGATAAGACGGCCAGTGTACCACTTGCCAAAGACGAATAGCAGCCAGCAGATACAGGCACCTGTAAAACTATCTGATATTTTCTTATTATGCATCTCTCTACATGCCAAGAATAAGTAATAACAACATGCTTCTAATGGTGGAGAGTTTTTCTGTGCAGCGGGTATTTATTAAGTCGATTGTACTAAGATAAGACGCTCCGAGACGAATGTGCAGTAACTTGTGTCATGTTGACCATCTTGATAGGGTCATTAAATATAGTTTTAGTTACTTATTTGGTCGTAAGCTACGATCGCAGTACCTCAAGACCAGACCGCAAACCGCTTCGTAGCAAAAAAATGGCAACAACAAAAGCTAAGGTCAACTTGTGTGGGATATAAGGTCACTGGTCACATTTCGTAGCAGGGAATCATTTCTTTCCTGAAGAAATGAAGTGACACACTCCTTACTAACTTAGCAAACGACTTTACGCTAAAAACCAATAATATGCTGTACTTGTCACTGGTAGGTTCGATCAACACACTAGTATTAAGTGAACTCACATTGAACAACGCTGTTTTCGCGAAAGCACTGTTCAGGAATGACATTCGTAGCTAGCAAGCACTCCGTCTTCAGGCCACAAGTGGCCCATCTGGACCATCCGACCGCCGTGTCATCCTCAGTTGGGGATGCGGATAGGAGGGGCGTGTAGTCAGCACACCGCTCTCCCGGTCGTTATGATGGTTTTCTGCGACTGGAGCCGCTATTATTCGGTCGAGTAGCTCCTCAATTGGCATCACGAGGCTGAGTGCACCCCGAAAAATGGCAACAGCGCATGGCGACCTGGATGGTCACGCATCCAAGTGCCGGCCACGCCCGACAGCGCTTAACTCGGTGATCTCAAGGTAACTGGTGTATCCACTGCGGCAAGGCCGTTGCCATAATTCGTAGCTAGCGTAGATTTCAAATAAGATAAGAGAAATTAGGGCATTTACAAACACACTTGTTCCCCTCTAACTTCGTCTCTGTGAGTGGCACATGGTACCACAGTGAGTATGTGTGAGAGGGGGAGACACCATGATTGCGTGGTCCTTTTATATGCAGAGAGCGACCTAGAGTTCAGGCAAAAATTCAATATCATAATGAATCTGTGCTCAAACATGTGTCTAATATTTGTTCAGAAACATGATGTGTAAACACTGAACTGGCTCTTCTGTGGAAGAGCTACAACACAGTTCTCGCTATAATTGTGGCCTGAATCTGTTTAATCCAACCTGGTAAGTGTCTCAGACGGATGAATAAATCACATACTTTTTCGTAATATACCATGAAAATCCTAAAAATGTTATACATGTGATAAATTATTGTAGATACGATGGGTAATTGTAAGTATTTATTTACAACACCAAACTGTCATTAACAATGTCTGGTGAATTCGTAATAACTCTGGGAAGGCAATGTTTCTGCCAGTCATAGCTACGAGTGCATAATAAAGCATGTTTCCCACTTTTGTTCTATTGGAAGTGGTCGACTCCAGTAATGTGGCTGACAAATTTATTTCAGTCATTGGACAGAGTACCTCTGAATTCCACCAATAGGTAATCCACAAAAGAACTGTCAGTATCGTTGTCCATGTAAACGATTTTCCCATTAAAATAATTACAACTATAGGCATACAGTGCATAGTTTTTATAACTCATTACAGGTCCTGACTCGTTTTTTAAGCAGAGCATAGAGTTTCAGCATCGCAGTCTGCCATTACCGAATAATCCATTAAAATCACAATCTTGTTGCATAGCATGTACACACGCAGCTAAAAAAACTCTATTGTAATTTTAGAAGTTCTATATCTCTGCCAGCAAGACAACCAAGCCCTGCACAGATGTATGCGTTTTCTCAGATTTACTGTCACTAGAATTTTCCGTATTCTTTACACTAGCAAAGCAAATAAACTACTAGGAAGGTATTGTATCCCATATTAGCTTTCTTGTGATGAATACACAGTTATCCACCAAGAGACAAGCCATAGCAGAACTATCAGCATCGCTGTTTGGTAGCTCATGCACTCGATTCCACGTTAAATAATTAAAACTATGGATTACAGAGCATAGTTTTATAACGAGTTATTGGTCATAATTACGTGGAATGTATGCACATCCACACAAGTATTTTCTTTATTTCTCTGGAAGACGTTGGTTTAGATCCCACATATGTCTGTTTTAGTAATCGTACTTGTACAGGACAGCTTCTGGGCATACCTTCCAAATGTGATTGAAATTACAATCCAATTACACTGATTTTTGTGTGCTGTGACATGAATACCCCAGGACCATAGGGTGGAGTGTGGATTCAACAAGGAAAAGCTGTATGCATTGTGCTACAACGCACACCAAAAGCGCATACTTAGCATTGTACATTTATTGAAACCTTGACCCTGATGTCTATAAAAAATGCAAGATGAGACTCCCAAACCAGACTACCGTATTGCGGAAAGTGATAATACTATCCTAGCGTGGAGGGTGGTCATAATGTATTGATTACTTTGATATCGTTTGAAGTACGGCTAAGATGTTTATTTTTATAAAGTAAAACACACAGTGTAGACTTTGGTCCTCAGTCCAATAGTAATACGCCATCTGTAACAGTAACAAATACCTCAGAACACATTATTTTATAGGAGAAGACCCCAATATCACAAATATGTGTAAACAATTTGCACATTAAATAATTAAAATTATAGGCAGATAGATAATATTTTGGTTACCCTCGCAGCTCAAACACAGTTTTGTCGATTTATTTATTTATGATATGGTGACAATAGTATACACCAAGAAATACATATAGTTTACAATTACACAATTAAGGATTAATGCACAAAGCTAATATGTTGAAATTCTGAAAATTAATAATTGAATAATATTAAAAAAGAACATTTAAATTACTAAATTAGGTCTATTAATTGAGACAAATACATTTAATCAGAGTTCAGCATGTAGTGAATACGTCAGTTCATAGCAGAGGGAACAATGTTATTCAAGGCTACAACACAAGAATAAGGAAGTTTGTGCTGAAGAGTGGATACCGCAAGGTGGGGTCGGGGTGAAAGTGAATTTTTGTAGTATGCATGGTGTCATATTAATGGGGGAAATTCACTTTTAAGTCACTGGCCACTTTGTAGCAAGAAGGTACTTGCTTATTTAAATAAGATTAATGTATAACGGGAAAGTGTCAAGCAGAGGATGGCAACAGGAAGTCACAGGCTGGCACACAGAGTTATTGAGTGATCCTCGTGATGCAGTTGTGAGAGATATGTAACATACCGCACCATGACAATGTGATTTGGATAACATCTGTGCTGATTATATCTTCGACCATCTCTCTCCAAAATGCATTCACTCTCTTCCAAAACACCCAACTGTATATGTGTCAAAAGCAGTCATTTCCCTAACAACTAATACTGCCAGAGAGAACAAGCAACTAAATTTTTAAACTTAAGGTGAATGGTTTTAAAAATATGACGAACGCCAAGCAATGGCTTTAGATGGTAATCTATGTCATGTAGATATAATGATGATATGCGTGTTGTGCACAGAACCCCTTTCACCCCGCATCAGATAGGACCTTCGCAGCACACACATAACATAGTGTAATTACATTCACACTTAGAGGGCGTGACTGAAAGTGCTGTCACCTTGAGTCTTTACCCAGATGTTGTTTTGCTACCAGTTTCACTCATCGACTAAATTGTGATTAAGCTGTGGGTGTCTAATGCAAAATATTATCTATGTTTCCACAGTTCTAATTACTTAACGTGGAAATCGTTTACACACGAAGCTTATACTGGCAGGTCTTTTGTATACTTGCTGTTGGTGTAATTCAATGGTACTCGGCCGAAAGACTGAAGCCAATTTGTCAGCCACGTTACTGGAGTCAGCTATTTCCAATAGAACAAGACTGGGAAACATGCCTTATTATGCACTCGTAGCTATGGCTGGCAAGAACATTGCCTTCCCAGATGCGTTACGGTTTCACCACACATTGCTAATGTCAGTGTGGTGTTGTAAATAAACACTTACAATTACCCATCGAACCTATAGTAATTGGTCATATGCACAGTATTTTTAGGGTTTTCATGGTATGTTACGAGAAAATACGTGCTCTGCTTGTCAGTCTGAGACACTTACCAGGTCGAATTAAACAGATGTAGGCCACAATTATCGCGAGAACTCTATTGTAGCTCTTCCATAGAAGAGCCAGTTCAATGTTTACTCAGTAGGTTTCCGAACAAATATTAGATGCATGTTTGCGTACAGATTCATTGTGATTTTCGATGTTCGCCTGAACTCTACATAGCTCATTGCTTACAAAGGGATAACACAATCATGATTTCTCTCTCCCTAAATTTGTTAAGAACACACACACATGCTCAGTGTGGTACCACGTGCTACGCACAGAAACGGAAGTAGAGAGGTTGGTTGGTTCGGGGGAAGAGACCAAACAGCGAGGTCATCGGTCTCATCGGGTTAGGGAAGGACGGAGAAGGAAGTCGGCCGTGCCCTTTCAAAGGAACCATCCCAGCATTTGCCTGGAGTGATTTGAAGTAGAGAGGAACAAGTGTGTTTGTAAATGCCCCAATTTCTCTTATCCTCTTATCTTATTTGAAATCTACGCTAGTTACGAATGTCACCACTCAATAGCGCTTTCGCGAAAAGAGCGTTGTTCAATTTGAGTTCACGTAGCACTAGCACGTTGATCGAACCTGCCAGTGACAAGTGCAACATACGAGGATTGGAACTTAAATAGTGGCAACTATTTGTTCACAACCGATGCAAAAGAGTTACATGTTTGCACCTGTTACTGTCCTTCAAAGTAGTCACCAGCGTTGTGTAGAACCCATTGCCAGCGACGTGGAAGGCGTAGTATACCGTTAGCAGAGGCGGTTCTGTTGATGGTGCGAATGGAGCGGTCTAAAGTTATGGTGATTCTCCTGTACGACAGTGATCGTTTTATCCTGACGCATTTCGTTCCTCCACGGCAGACCGCCAATGTACAGTATTACTGCGACCATCTTTGCGAAAGATGCAGGGACACCCATCATTTTGCACGACAATGCGCGGGCGCATACAGCGCAAGCTGTGGCTGCTCTCAGTAATTAAAACTTCCGGCTAAGAGGCCGTGGTCCAATAGTAGAAATACTTCTCCCTGAGATAGTTTTACTGTTGACAACACGTGACGAGTGGTGGCGCCCTCTACGCGCTGTATATAAACAGCACCTCCACGGCCTAGCAGCCACTCGTAGACTCACCTCAGATGATGTTGCCCGCAGCTGGCAACGAAACGTCAGGGAGAAGTATTTCTACTATTGGACCACGGCCTCTTAGCCCGGAAGTTTTAATTACTGAAGACGCCGGCCGTGAAACCCTACACGCTATGAATGTGGCTGCTCTGTTCGGTCTATGGGACTGGAAAGTACTGTACCATCCACTGTACTCCCCGCACGTAAGTCCTTGTGACTTTGATTTGGCTCCGAATATGAAGGAACCACTTCGTGGCATTTGCTTCAGAAATGTTCCACAGATTCGACAGGCAGTAGACCGCTCCATAGGCACCACAACAAACAGGCTCTGCTAATGCTATACTACGCCTTCCACATCGCTGGAAACGGGTTCTACACAACGCTCGTGACTACTTCGAAGGACAGTAAAAGATGCAAACACGTAACTCTTTTGTATCGGTTGTGAATAAATAGTTGCCACTATTTAAGTTTCAACCCTCGTATTATTGGTTTTTAGCGTAAAGTCGTCTGCTAAGTTAGTAAAGAGTGTGTTACTGCATTTCTGCAGGGAACAGATGATTCACTGATACGAAATGCGTCCTGTAACCTCATAATTCTCACAAGTTGACTTTAGCTTTTGTTGTTGTTATTTTTTCTATGAAGTAGTCTGCGGTCTTGTCTTGCGATATAGCGACCGTAGCTTACCACTGAATAAGTAACGAAAACCTATATTTAATTACCCCATGAAGCCGGCCGGAGTGGCCGTGCAGTTCTAGGCGCTACAGTCTGGAGCCGAGCGACCGCTAAGGTCGCAGGCTCGAATCCTGCCTCGGGCATGGATGTGTGTGATGTCCTTAGGTTAGTTACGTTTAATTAGTTCTAAGTTCTAGGCGACTGATGACCTCAGAAGTTAAGTCGCATAGTGCTCAGAGCCATTTAATTACCCCATGAAGATGATCAACATGCCACAAGTTACTGTACATTCGTCTCAGAATGTCTTATCTTAGTACAATCGACTTAATAATTTCCCACTGTACAGAAAACTCTCCTACCATTAGTAGCATCTTATTATCACTGGTATTATTCTTGGTATGTAGAGAGATGTATAATGAGAAAAGAAATTAGATTGTTTTACAGGTGCCTGTATCTGCTGGCTGGCATACATCTTAAGAAGGTGGTGCACTGGCCGTCTTATCAAGCACCAGCTTTCTGCGTTTAGAGGCACTGCCGCTAGAGTGTGGACAGTACTCATCTCCATTTTGTTTACTGGTCGCAGAGCAAACTTCCTGGTCTGGACGGTGTGATGGAGATTCGCAGGTGGGAGGGAGAAATTCAACCATTACCATGAACGACACACAGAGTGGCTATTCTCTAATGTGTAGTATGATTTGGCACAGTTACATGGAGCCAATGAGTAAGTGGTACTGCTCTGGGCTAGCGGCTGCATATGATCGAAGCACAGATGCGTTGCACTTCTCGGAAAGACGGCAGTGTTCATTCGAGTGGTCACAAAAATCCAGAAGAAATGGTGTTGATTCTGTGGTTATCAGGTATGTGCAGGCCATTTTCCGGGCGTCTTTCCACGTGTGATGTTCGCAAGTTAATGACTATTTATGGAAGATTAATTGTACTTATGTGTGCACCTTTGGGGATCGACTTACGGTCAGGTGCTGTGTCACCACCGAGTTGAGAAAGTAAGTAAATATAAGACGCCCACTTTAACAGAGTGTTTATTCACGTAGCTATCACAACAACACAAGCAACAGTATTATACAAACATAGGTCCAAAGATAATGTACTCAACACTGTAGAACGCCACTGATCTTTCACATCTTCCCCACCCTGTTCGACTTCCAGAGGACGATCAGCTGGACTGACCTGGAAGCATCCTTTCCATCTGGGCTAACGAGGACGACAATCCGTCTCGACCTGTCCATAATAATTTCACTCTTGCTCTCTTCCACAAGTGGTAGGGAAGTATATCCTCTTGAAGAGGCACAGTACCTCGTACTTGTACCTTCGGTGCTTTGCCACCATTCTTAACTTGACGGAAGGTCTGAAAACCAATAAATACTCTTTGCTCCACCACTTCCAAAAGTAGTCAGATAGCTTCTGCAGCAGCTTAAACTGTCTTACCAAACCTGTTGTGTTTGGTGGCCCAGGGTCTGTAGGTAGGGTGGTAAGTCATCCGCCCACGAGAAAATGAGCTGTGGTAAACACTTTGTCCTCAGTCTGTGTAATGGGTCTTCTATGTTCATAAGCATAGATTGTAGGCCTTTCTCATCCATACTGCAGTGGCTCAGTACCTAGCAGGCATCGTTTACTTGAGCCAATCATCTGCTCTTACTGTACTCCTACGGTGTAACTGCAACACTGGGGATAAAAGAATGCTTTCAAAAAGAAAATAAAGAAACAAACGCCGTACGAACAGGCCGTGAAGGGCCAACAATATCGACTGGCCGTCATGTCATCTTCAGCGCTTAGGCGTCACCGGACGCGGATACAGAAGGGCATGTGTTCATCACACAGCTTTCCCAGGCGATGTCAGTTCTCGTGACCGGTGCTGCTATTTCTCAGTCAAGTAGCTCCTCAATTAGCTTCACAAGGGCTGAGGGTACCGCGCTTGCCAACAGCACTCGGCAGACCCAGATGGTGACCTATCCGAGTGCTACCCAAGCCCGAAATCGCTTAACTTCGGTGATCTGACGGAAACCAATGTTACCACTGCGGCAAGGGCATTGTCCAAAAAGAAAATAAAGTAAATGTTAATTGTCTTTTTGGCACGTTAATGCTAGCTGTAAATTAAGTTCTTGTGATTTGGTGGGTGTAACTCAGTATCTTCAGAATAATAATTGTTGTTGTTCTGGTCTTCACTCCAGAGACTGGTTTGATGCAACTCTCCATGCTACTCCATCCTGTGCAAGCTTCTTCATCTCCCAGTATCTACTGCAACCTACATCCATCTGAATCTGTTTAGTGTATTCATCTCTTGGTCTCCCTCTACGATTTTTACCCTCCACAATGCCCCCCAATACTAAATTCGTGATCCCTTGATGCCTCAGAATATATACTACCAAGGGATCCCTTCTTCTAGTCAAGTTGTGCCACAAATTTCTCTTCTCCCCAATTCTATTCAATACCTCCTCATTAGTTATGTGATCTACCCATCTAATCTTCAGCATTATTCTGTAGCACCACATTTCGAAAGCTTCTTTTCTCTTCTTGTCCAAACTATTTATCGTCCACGTTTCACTTCCATACATGGCTACACTCCATACAAATACTTTCAGAAACAACTTCCTGACACTTAAATCTATACTCGATGTTAGCATATTTCTCTTCTTCAGAAACGCTTTCCTTGCCATTGCCAGTCTACATTTTATATCCTCTGTACTTCGACCATCATGAGCTATTTTGCTCCCCAAATAGCAAAACTTATTTAATACTTTAAGCGTCTCATTTCCTAATCTAATTCCCTCAGCATCACCCGATTTAATTCGACTACATTCCATTATCCTCGTTTTGCTTTTGTTGATGTTCATCTTATATCCTCCTTTCAAGACACTGTCCATTCCATTCAACTGCTCTTCCAAGTCCTTTGCTGTCTCTGACAGAATTACAATGTCATCGGCGAACCTCAAAGTTTTTATTTCTTCTCCATGGATTTTAATGCCTACTCCGAACTTTTCTTTTGTTTCCTTTACTGCTTGCTCAATATACAGATTGAATAACATCGGGGAGAGGCTACAACCCTGTCTCACTCCCTTCCCAACCACTGCTTCCCTTTCATGTCCATCGACTCTTATAACTGCCATCTGCTTTCTGTACAAATTGTAAATAGCCTTTCACTCCCTGTATTTTACCCCTGCCACCTACATAATTTGAAAGAATCAACTTACCTTGCTTTTGATTCTCTTGAGGCTCTGATGAAGATCTGGTTCTTGGAGCCGGCCGGTGTGGCCGAGCGGTTAAAGGCGCTACAGTCTGGAACCGCACGACCGCTACGGTCGCAGGTTCGAATCCTGCCTCGGGCATGGATGTGTGTGATGTCCTTATGTTAGTTAGGTTTAAGTAGTTCTAAGTTCTAGGGGACTTATGACCACAGCAGTTGAGTCCCATAGTGCTCAGAGCCATTTGAACCATTTGGTTCTTGGAAGTTTGTTAAGCGAAAATGGGTCAGAGAAGTGCATGTTTCTCAATAGTCGTGTAAAGACAGTTGTTGTTTCAGGTGTACAATTTATTACGTCACAGAGGCCTCATTGATATCTTACAGCCTACTGGCCATCTATACTCCCTCTCTTACACTTTTTATATGCGCTGGCTTAAGCTGTCGCCAGCACACCTGTCGCCAAAGATGTAGCGCGAAGATCGATAGTAGGCGCTAGATTAACTGCACCTATCAAGAGAGATGCCAGAGACACATTGACAAGCAACATGCCACCAAAGCCCTCTCGACAGCATGCACTTAGGCTGCCGCCGCTGACCGGAGGGCGTGACTGACTAACACTTCCAGTTCAGCGTCTGTCAGTTCATCGCAGCGCGGGCTCAGTTCACATCACAGATCACAGGTTACAACAGTACATAGTGACCAGATTAATGACAATAGCAGGATTACCGATATTGCCTGCAAGAGGACTATTACTGATGAGCTTGTACCACAGAACATGGACTCTATTCCAGTTAAGTACTGTTTCCATTAACGTATATAAAGAACTGCATTAATCCACCAGTGCATTTGTGTGGCAGAAAGAGGATACGGGTCACCCAGTTAACAACACCCTCTCCCTTGCTTCCTTACGTTACAAGGCTCTACAGTGGCGACGAAGATACTTCATTATATACCTCATATAACAATCAGTATGTTATTACATACAGAAAACTCGTCAATAACAATTACAAAAGATGTCAGCAGTTACAAAAAATAATAGCATCCAGTAGTTACAAATGAAATGCATAGAAAAAATAAAAGTCGACCACAATTCTTCTGTTTCCAAGGAAATATCGTCAAAATGCTCTGAATAAACAACTCCCTACCAAGCCAGTCTTGGCGCTGTGAACTTCCACGTGGTACCCTGTCTTTTCAGCAGAGATAGCAGTCCATATTTCTGTTATCGTAAGTTAGCTCTTTGGAAGGTTTGGGTGTTATCGCTACATAAAGTACATGAAATACCACACCGTCCTATAAATCTTTGGAAGACTGATAGGAAGAGGTCCGTTATAGAGTTGGTCACTAGTTCTAAATGTGCCACTCTAGTTACAGCACAGGTGATTAATAGAATATAACTCTTATTTACAGACGTGGCTCATGCTGATCGGGAAGTCCACATGTTCACCATGCGATTCCAATCAAATCGGCAAGTTGGAGGACGACTTTCATGCAAGGGAAACTCAAATTTCTCTGTGAACAAGGAGCGGTTCTCTATCGTCAACGAAATAAACGATTGGTGGAACGTACAGACGCTTATTTACAGATCTCTGGTGACGATGCCGAAAACAGTATCATGTATTTGGGCCACTCTGAGGTGTAGTGCGGCGTTCAATAAAAGTTGCTTGGCTAGCCGTAATAATGTGTAAATTACTTTCTGAAGTACCCCAATAACTCACTCTTTCTTCCTACAAGGGTAGCTAACACTTCAAGTATTATAAGGATACTATCACCAGTTGATGCATCTCGGTCGAAATTATTAAGAAAAGTTTGATGAAATGTAACGCAATCATTCTCATCTGCGAGAGTCGATATTATTTATTATTAACCAGCAGAGTCCTACTGTGTTACCCGCGCTTAAACAATTAATTTTAAAGAAATTTTAAAAGCGAATATCAGTACCCACGCACATGCACCAACACCAAAGTCATCTTTTGGAGGTACTGAAGCGCGAGCCACTTGAGGTCCAACAAACCGCGCTACATCGGATAAATTCTGAGACGATGGGAGATGCGGATAGAATACATGTCACTCACAACTCGCTCGTTTACTTATGGAAAAAACGTTACGTGATCGAGTAGTGAATTACGAAATGTGGCAGTAAAGCGAGTACGACTGTTTGCGACATGCCTAGCACGGAAAAGATCATAATTTTCTTGGTTTGTACGGAGAGCCAGAATGTTATCTGCGGATGTTGTCTGCGGATGTTATCGCTACATAAAGTATATGAAATACCACACCGTCCTATAAATCTTTGGAAGACTGATAGGAAGAGGTCCGTTATAGAGTTGGTCATTAGTTCTAAATGTGCCACTCTAGTTACAGCACAGGTGATTAATACAATATAACTCTTATTTACAGCGATGCTTGATTTTGAGTATAGGGGACTCACAAAATCAGTTCCAGGAACTTGAAACGGCTAGTGAGGTTTCATTCTATCTGCTGCTAAAAGTGGCGCTTCTGTCTGTTGGCCAGCAATGTGATGTGCAATGTTACTGGGAAGACAACCACGTAAGATCGTTTTGATCACATGACGGATACGTGGTATCCAGAAGGATTCTCTTAGTTGTAAAAGAATCACTCATACTACAAGATGGTGTTCACTGACATGTGTGTATATGATCACAAGTCTGGTGAAGTGATGGTTTCCTCCTAGAATAATGGTATTACGTTCTTCGATAGACGTCTCGGCGTGTTAGGAGGCAACCTCCTTAACGTGATAATCACCATCTAAATATAAAGTGGCCTACCGGGACCATCCGACCGCCGTGTCATCCTCGGTGGAGGATGCGGAATGGAGGGGCGTGGGGTCAGCACACCGCTCTCCCGGTCGTAAGATGGTATTCTTGACCGAAGCCGCTACTATTCGGACGAGTAGCTCCTCAATTGGCATCACTAGGCTGAGTGAACCCCGAAAAATGGCAACAGCGTATGGCGGCCTGGATGGTCACCCATCCAAGTGCCGACCACGCCCGACAGCGCTTAACTTCGGTGATCTCACGGGAACCGGTGTATCTACTGCGGCAAGGCCGTTGCCACCATCTAAATATGCGTTGAAACATTTTATCTTGGATGTGCTAGGAAGTGGAGAACCTTTGCTTAGAGCGGTGATTTCCAAGGAGAAACATTCTTGCTGGATGACTATCATCCAATAAAGGCGAGATTCTGCTATCTCTTCTGCAGTGAATTCTTCGCACATCTCCGTTTTCTGAATGAGTTTTGTTTTGAAGTGGGGGACCTAAGCAGTGGTTTGTAACAGTTTCAAGTAAGAGCTCAACCTGTTAACGTCTATGAGTGACTTTGGAGCCTGAATGAGAAAAGTCTGAGAAATTTTATCTAACTTCCTAGCTTCCTAGCTTCCAATAAGATTTTAGGTGCTCGCCAAAAATTAGGAGGTTTCGATAGCCATGTCCGTGCATTCCACCAGGTGTCCAGTATTCGCAACGTGTGAGATGTGGATCCTCTTGAAACTAAATCCACTGCGTTGTCTGTGCCTGGACACTGTCTCCGCTGAGAAGGTGTGGTAAGTGTTTGTATTCTTTACACTCGGTTGCATAAAACGTTTTCCAAATCGCGAGATCACCATTCATCTATCGAAGCATTACAACGGAATCATTTCAAAGTGTTGCTCTGCTGACGTTAGAGGCTGTGACTCTGCAATAGTAGTGTAGTAGTCTGGCTCCTGTCAGTACTGCTAGCTCTTCTACTCGAGGAAGTGTTATTTTCTTCACGTACGCTAATCTACTTTTACTACACGTTAGTTCGGAAACGTTATCACTAGAAGTGATATATAAGACGGCATCTTACGCCCTCACAAATTCATCACAGAAACCGTGAATGTTCGGTCTGCCGTTCTCTGATAATTGGATCCACCACGGAATAGTAATGTTAGATAGCTCAGGAAGGTCTGACGTCCACATGCCTATTTAAACAATAGGTTTTGAGGCATGGGTTCGTTCCAGCCCAGTTCGAACAGCCACGTGTCTTGAAACAGAATTTTTCTTACAGAGGACACAGAAGTTATTAATCCCAGAGGGTCATAAAGACCAACTTTAGCTCGTAGTAAATTTATTTTTGTTTCAACTGTCTCTGAAAATTTTTCGGTTACTTATCGCTGACTCACTGAGAATGTGTCTCCTTCCTAGTTCCACGTCACCTCTAGAATCGTGACTTTAGTTTAGATATCTCTTCCGTCTACCTTTGAAATTGTTGCGAATTAGTCGCCGATTTCGACAAGGCAGTTTTATTTTCTTCATTAGCGAAGATAACTCGTAATACAGTGCGACTAGGCTTCTTTCCGATTGATTTCCTGCAGCAGAGTCATCTACGTATATGTTTTGACGCAGTAAGGCAGATGCTGCAGGGAACTGGTACTGATAAATGTCTGCTAGCTCACAAACGGTTGCTGAAAGCAGAAACGGACTGCATGGGAGGCCGAAAGGAAGACGTGAGAATCGATTAGTCGTTAGTATTGTAAGTAGGCTGTTTATGTTTTCTTATTGGCAACGCCACGTAGCGCTCTATACGAAAAATCACTGGCTGTGCTGTGTGCAGTCTGTGGGTAGTTTGCATTGTTGTCTGCCATTGTAGTGTTGGGCAGCGGCAGCTGGATGTGAACAGCGCGTAGCGTTGCGCAGTTGGAGGTGAGCCGCCAGCAGTGGTGAATGTGGGGAGAGAGATGGCGGAGTTTTGTAATTTGTCATGAACTGCTGTATATATTATGACTATTAAGGTAAATACATTGGTTGTTCTCTATCAAAATCTTTCATTTGCTAACTATGCCTATCAGTAGTTAGTGCCTTCAGTACTTTGAATCTTTTATTTAGCTGGCAGTAGTGGCGCTCGCTGTATTGCAGTAGCTTGAGTAACCAAGATTTTTGTGAGGTAAGCGATTTGTGAAAGGTACAGGTTAATGTTAGCCAGGGCCCATTCTTTTGTAGGGATTATTGAAAGTCAGATTGCGTTGCGCGAACAAAGTATTGTGTGTCAGTTTAAGGACAGTCGTGTATAATTTTTCTATGGGGACGTTTCAGTATTGCTGGTCCTCCACCGAAGAATCTAGTAAGATCTCTATCGTCAGGGTGTACGGGGAGCTGTAGAAAAACTTGAACGCATTGCAGACGGAATCTGAAAAGGACTTCAGTCACTGCAGGCAACAAGTTAGGACCGATTTCTAAACTGTCATTATGAGAGGGTGCATCTTGTGCATCTGAGGAACCATCGCGCTATTCGCTGTTTAGTGCTCCTCAGTCTTTCTCGCTCGAGCAAATGCTGAAGCAAATAAAATGAACTCGCAGATTCTTCTCTAGGAGTGAATTCTACGTGATCGTTTTTAATGTATTCTAACATTAGGTTTCTGCATAGTCTTTTCTGTAAGGCATCGAAACGTCTCTCGGCATTGTAAAGTAGTTCCGCAGAACGACAGCGGATTTTCGAGCATGACAAACTAGCCGCGAATGATCCACAAGCACATGCGTTGCGTGAGACTCTTTCAGTGCCTCTGACTCTACCTCCCTCTGTGCTGATTCCGATTGATTCTAAATCACAAAATCTACATATAGTGTCATCATTCGTTTCTTCAACAGCTAAATTAATGAGATGAACGGTTGCATATTTAGCTAAAACACCCAGACGATAGCCACGGAGGATTCACCCGAATTTAGAGGGCACAGTGCTAGAGGCGGAGAAATGCGAATTGCCGCTGCGTAGTCCATTATTTCCCCATAACGAACCGCTCCAGTAAGTAATTCTGTAGGAATATGTGGTGTGCATACTGTAAGACCTTCGGTACACACACCATCAGATTATTTTACTTGTTGCTCTAACGAAGTAGGCGAGTGTCAGCAATATGTCTTGTGGTCTTATCGTGGCGTGTTTATCTTCTGCCGTTAGGTCAGACGATAGAAATGCCACTTGCACGCTTAGTGTAGCAGATTGACGGTGACCAACTTTAAACAGAACTTGATTAATTTTCACACACATTTATTAAAATAATAACAATCATAAACCTTACTTAACCTGATTCTGGATGCTATTTACAATTGGTAATCTGAAGTTCCTTTGGTCTTGGTATGTTAATCTTATTCTCACATATCTCTGATACTTGACAAAGTGTCTATACATTTCTCTTCATGGCTATGTACAGGAATATGATAATATTATTAAGTGCAGACTGAAACTTGACTACAGAATAATGCAGACTGACTAATCGGAGGTCTGTACGCTCATTATAATACCTCGCGCATTCAGGTATCATTGCACGAGTGTGATCCGTGAGGAGAGAAGGTTCTACGTTAGCAGCAATCTCATTGGCTGCATTACATATTAATACGCGGATCGGTGGAAGCAGAATTTGGTCCGTCTCTAAGACAGCGCCATCTCGTAGTGCGGAGACGGACGAGCGCTGCGCCTGTGCTGTTGTGCTTAGTGGGGCGAGCTCTATTGGGAAAGTTGTGTACACGCTGACTACGCGGAACTATGTACACAACAGATCTCACCTTCCTCTTCAGCAGAGTCTGTCAACTGTAAATGTTCGATATTTTGATTTATCTTGACATCTTTGGGCATAGTCGGATGTTTCGTGAAGCTATGTAAACTCTCGAAAACATTGATTCAAAGATGAGCGTTCTCGCATGCACTGCTTACTTCAAATGCACAGATTTGATAGATATGGGCATTAAAGAAGATTCGAATGGATCTACTGGTAGAGGCCGAGAATCTATAACCTATAAGTTGCTCGATTAGATTTCTCAGATGAACATGGAATGGCTGGCTGCATCCAAAATAGAACGTGAGATTCTGGCTTTGCCTTCTGGCCCTATTACATACATGTGTGCCATCTGAAGAAGCGTGAAAGTGCAGCGTCTTGTGACGACATTGCCCACTGAATTATTGACGGAGATGCTGAGAGTATCAGATTATTTGCGGGATGGCTTAGATTGGTTCAAATGACAACAAACTGATCGGTGATGACTCCCTTGATAGTAAGAGCAGAAGGCTCTTCCTTTCGTCGTACAGTCTTTGACAGTGTAGCGTCGTCTGACACAAAGAAAACATCGATTTCTCGATCTTAGTATCATGAAGCGCTCTGGAATATGCAGTATTATGCCCCATTATCGCTATGTTCGAAAATAAAAACGCTGTAAGGCTTCTCACCTTCCGATTCAAACATGGACCATGCTGTTGGTGGGGAGACTTACGTGCCTCGGCGATACAGACAGCCATACGATAGGTGCAACCACAACGGAGAAGTATCTGTTGAGAGGCCAGAACAAACGTGTGGTTCCTGAAGAGGGGCAGCAGCCTTTTCAGTAGTTGCAGGAGCAACAGTTTGGATGATTGACTGATCTGGCCTTGTAACATCAACCAAAACGGCCTTGCGGTACTGGTACTGTGAACAGCTGAAAGCAAGGAGACACTATAGCCGTAATTTTTACCGAGGGCTTGCAGCTGTACTGTATGCTTAAATGATGGTGGCATCCTCTTGGGTAGAATTTGCCGGAAGTAAAATGGTGCCCCACTCGGATCTCCAGGGGGGGGGGGGGTGCTACTCAGGAGGGTGTCTTTATTAGAAGAAATAAAACTGGCATTCTACAGGCGGAGTGTGGAATATCAGATCCTTTACTTGGGCAGGTAGCTTAGAAAATTTAAAAAGTGAAATGGATAGGTTAAAGTTGCATATAGTGCCAGTTAGTGAAGTTCGTTGGCAGGAGGAACAGGACTTCTAGTCACGTGTATATAGGGTTATAAATAGAAAATGAAACAGGGGTAATGCAGGAGTAGGTTTAATAATTAATAAAAAATAGGACTGCAGATAGATACGAAGCCCGCACCTACCACAGTAGTGCAAGTTTACATGCCAAATAGCTCTGCAGATGATGAAGACATTGAGAAATATATTATTCAGATAGTTAAAGGAGACGAAAATTTAATAGTCAAGGGGGACTGGAATTCGATAGTGGGAAAAGGAAGAGAAGGGAAAATGGTAGGTGAATGTGGACTGGGGAAAAGAATGAAAGAAGAAGCCTCCAGGAGGAATTTTGCTCAGAGCATAATTTAATCATAGCTAACACTTGGTTTAAGAACCATGTAAGAATGCTGTATACATGGAAGAGACGTGGAGACACCGGAGGATTTCAGATTGATTATATAACGGTAAGATAGATTTATGAGCCAGATTTTAAATTGTAAGTCATTTTCAGGGGCTGGTGTGGACTCTGATCGCAATCTATTGGTTACGAGTTGCAGATTAAAACTGAAGAAACAGCAAAAAGATAGGAACTTAGGGAGATGGAACCTGGATAAACCAGAGATTGTCGAGAGGTTAAGAGAGAGCATTAGAGAACGATTGACAATTACAGGAGAAAGGAATACAGTAGAAGAAGACTGGATGGCTTTGGGAGATGAAATAGGGAAGGCAGCAGAGGATCAAGTAGGTAAAAAGACGAGAGCTGGTAGACATCCTTGGGTAACACAAGGCATACGGAATTTAATCGATTAAGGGATGTAACCTCCCCACAAAATAAATTCCGTAACTTCCCAACAGTAAAAACAATAATTATTTATGTCATTCACATTTAGTGTAAGCTTCCAACAGATTTATTCCGTAACCTCCCAACAGCAAAAAATAATATAAATAATATTCTCATTTAGCGTAACTACCCAACAGTGAAAATATGTATATCATTGACATTTAGCATAACTTACTAACAGATAAATTGCGTAATCTACCAATAATACAATGTGACTAATCTCTCAATAAATTGACTGTGAATTTAAACTGGTAAATTTAGGACGTCAGCAGTGCTGCGTCATGGCCCTGAAAATTCATTCTGAATAAATTGAAAAATCTTACCTTAATTAGGTCGCCGGATAACGCGTATATATCTGCTCCTATAAGAAATTTTTCTGGCGCAGCTAAGTGCAATGCTGGCCGATAGATTTGTCATGTAAAAAAGAAACAACTGATTTTTCTTTTCAATAATCAGGGTGACCAAGGATTGGAGAAATTAGTAAATTCTTTAAATTGAAATGAATGAGTGTCAAAAGTTACTTCTTATGAGAAAGATTATTATTAAGAGATTTTTTAAAAAGATTTACATGGGACTTGATATAACAATACTACATATGCGCGAGGCTGCTTTTACCTTATACGAGGTGCATTCAAGATCTAAGGCCTCCGATTTTTTTTCTAATTTTCGTGGCAGCCACCTGGATGACACTTTTCGCATTTTCAGGTCGTCATGCAGGATTGTGTGCACAGAACCCACAGAAATGCCAACTCTGGAGGCGATCTGTTCAACAGTCATTCGGCAATCCCCCAAAACAATTCTCTCCACTTTCTCGATCATGTCGTTAGACCGGCTTGTGCGAGCCCGAGCTTGTTTCGGTTTGTTGTCACACGATGTTCTGCCTTCATTAAACTGTCGCACCCACGAACGCACTTTCGACACATCCATAACTCCATCACATGTCTCCTTCAACCATCGATGAACTTCAATTGGTTTCACACCACGCAAATTCAGAAAACGAATGATTGCACGCTGTTCAAGTAAGGAAAACGACGCCATTTTAAGTACTTAAAACAGTTCTCATTCTCGTCGCTGGCGGTAAAATTCCATCTGCCGTACGGTGCTGCCATCTCTCGGACGTATTGACAATGAACGCGGCCTCATTTTAAAACAATGCGCATGTTTCTATCTCTTTCCAGTCCGGAGAAAAAAATCGGGGGCCTTAGAACTTGAATGCACCTCGTACTACAATGCTCAGGCTCCGCCATCGCTCCACCACGACCGGCCCAGCAAACACGATACACCAGACTGCTCGCTAGCAACTACTACACAGTTCCTACTGCATACAACACTGCTCTTTGGTCTGAGATTCTCTTATACCTTACATATCTCAGGCAGCGCATGAGCAATCCATCGAAATTACATCTGCTCGAGTGCGCTAACAACAAATTCCTTAATCATGGACCTCTTACAAGGAGAAAATATAAAAATGCAGTAAGAGAATATAAATGTTTAAAAATGAGATCGGCAGGAAGCGCAAAATGGCTAAGCAGGAATGGCTAGAGGACAAATGTAAGGGTCTAGAAGCAAATATCGCTAGGGGTAAGATAGATGCCGCCTGCAGGAAAATTAAAGAGCCCTTTAGGAGGAAAGAGAAACACATATGCAAATATCAAGAGCTCAGACGGAAAACCAGTCCTAAGCAAAGAATGGAAAGCAGAATGGTGGAAGCAGTATATAGAGGGAGTTGTACTCGATGGCAAAATTATGGAAATGGAAGAGAAAATAAATGAAAATGAGATGGAAGATATGATACTGCGTGAAGAATATGACAGAACACTGAAAGACCTACGTTGAAAAAAGGCCGCAGGAGTTGACAACATTCTGTTAGAGCTACTGATGGCCTTGGGACAGCCAGCCATGACGTAACTCTTCCATCTGGTGAGCAAGATGTACGAGACAGGCGAAATACCTTCAGGCTTCAAAAAGAATATACTAATTCCAATTCCAAATAAAGCAGGTGCTGACAGGTGTGAAAAATACCGAACTATGAGTTTAATAAGTCACGGTTGCAAAATAGTGAGACGAATTCTCTACAGAAGAATGAGAAAACAGGTAAAAGCCGACCTTGGGAAAGATCAGTTTGGATTCCAGAGAAATGTAGGAAGATGCGAGGCAGTACTGACCCTGCGAATTCTCATAGGAGATAGGTTAAGGTAAGGCAAAGCTATGTTTATAGCGTTGGTAGACTTAGAGAAATCTTTTGACATTGTTGACTGGAATTCTATCTTTCGAATTCTAAGGGTGGCAGGGGTAAAATACAGGGAGCGAAAGGCTGTTAACAGCTTGTACAGAGATTAAATGGCAGTTAGAAGAGTCGAAGGGTATGAAAGGGAAGGAGTAGTTGAGAAGAGAGTGAGACAGGGTTGTATTCTATCCCGATGTTATTGAATCTGTATACAGGGTGTTACAAAAAGGTACGGCCAAACTTTCAGGAAACATTCCTCACACACAAATAAAGATAAGCTGTTATGTGGACATGTGTCCGGAAACGCTTAATTTCCATGTTAGAGCTCATTTTAGTTTTGTCAGTATGTACTGTACTTCCTCGATTCACCCCCCAGTTGGCCCAATTGAAGGAAGGCAATGTTGACTTCATCAACGCAGATTTTCTGTGAACGTTTGGGCAGGCATTGTTGGCGATGTCTTGATTGGGCCCCACGTTCTTCCACCTACGCTCAATGGAGCACGTTATCATGATTTCATACGGGATACTCTACCTATGCTGCTAGAACACGTGACTATACAAGTACGACACAACATGTGGTTCATGCACGATGGAGCTCCTGCACATTTCAGTCGAAGTGTTCGTACGCTTCTCAACAACAGATTCAGTGACCAATGGATTGGTAGAGGCGGTCCAATACTATGGCATCCACGCTCTCCTGACCTCAACCCTCTTGACTTTCATTTATGGGGGCATTTGAAAGCTCTTGTCTACGCAATCCCGGTACCAAATGTAGAGACTCTTCGTGCTCCTATTGTGGACGGCTGTGATACAACATGCCATTCTCCAGGGCTGCATCAGCACATCAGGGATTCCATGCAACGGAGGGTGGATGCATGTATCCTCTCTAACGGAGGACATTTTGAACATTTCCTGTAACGAAGTGTTTGAAGTCACCGCTAGAGGGTGTTAAATATCTCAAGGAACACCTGGAAGAAAAGTAGTCACGTCTCTCACAGCTTGAAAACACTTTATACGATCATATGTCGGGCGAAGAGTATAACGAGGACTTAATTCTCTGAGACGAGTAACTTGACAAGGCGGAACACCCAATTTTCAAGGTCTAACAAGAGGGTACCCAGCGTATCTGTCGTGACATCGTTGTGACTGATCCAGTCTCGTCTGTAGTTCAGACCCCTATATCAATTAAGCCGCGACCTATTAAGCTCGAACCATTCTCTGGAGACACTGAGACATGGACCAGATTTTGGGAATAGTTTGAAAACTATACACGTGTTCCAGACAGAATATCTCGTAAGTGAGCCCATACAATTAGTCCATGGCACAGTGGTGTTTGCTTCTGCTTATGAAGGCACTACGAGAATTCTTCAGACATGATATGGAGACCGCAACCGCATAGTACAGGCATACTATTTAGAAGAACTGTGACCCGTTTGAGATTAATGTCCTGAAACAACATTCATAGAATGCTATAAACCTATACAAGCTCTGAAACCATAGGATGAGGATCTGACTGCCTATGGCAAGGTTCTCCCGCCAGACATTTTGCACGGTCTACCCACAGACATTTGCCAGCGTTGGATAATACATGTCAAGAGGGAAAAACTACCCAAAGGAGATGTGCTACGTTTAATAGAATTTTTGGGGAAAGCAGTCGATGGAACACTCACTGCGCGAAAGATACAGGAGGACAAGCCATTCACAAGCACATCCGGTTGTTTGGGCACTCCTGCCACATCCATTCTCAACGTTAACTCCAAGCAAGGTCGTTCGAAACCCAAGATCCCCCTACGTACCTTGAAGCCTTGTTCTTGTTGTGGTTTTCAGTCCGAAGAATGACTTGATACAGCTGTCCATGCTACTCTATCCTGTGCAAGCCACCTCCGAGTAACTACTGTAACCTACATTCCTCTGAATCTCCTTACTGTATTCGCCTCTTGGTCTCCCTCTACGATTTTTACCCCCCCCCCCCCTTCGCTTCCCTCCAGTACTAAACTAATGGTTACTTGATGTCTCAGTATGTGTCCTACCAACTGATCACTTCTTCTGGTCATGTCGTGCCACAAATTTATTCTCTCTCCAGTTCTATTCGGTACCTCCTCGTTAGTTATGTGCTCAATCCATCTAATCTTCAGCATTCTTCTGTAGCACCACATTTCAAAAGCTTCTATTCTCTTATTGTCTAAACTGTTTATCGTCTATGTTTCATTTCCATACAAAACCATACTCCATACAAATACTTTCAGAAAAGATTTCCTGACACTTAAATCTATATTCGATGTTAACAAAATTCTTTTCTCCAGAAATGCTTTTCTTTCCATTGCCAGTCTACCTTTTATATCCTCTCTACTTCGACCATCATCAGTTATTTCGCTGCCCAAACAGTAAAACTCGTTTCCTAATATAATTCGTTCAGCATCACATGATTTAGTTCAACTACATTCCACTATACTCATTTTGCTTTTGTTTATGTTCATCTTATATACACTCCTGGAAATTGAAATAAGAACACCGTGAATTCATTGTCCCAGGAAGGGGAAACTTTATTGACACATTCCTGGGGTCAGATACATCACATGATCACAGTGACAGAACCACAGGCACATAGACACAGGCAACATAGCATGCACAATGTCGGCACTAGTACAGTGTATATCCACCTTTCGCAGCAATGCAGGCTGCTATTCTCCCATGGAGACGATCGTAGAGATGCTGGATGTAGTCCTGTGGAACGGTTTGCCATGCCATTTCCACCTGGCGCCTCAGTTGGACCAGCGTTCGTGCTGGACGTGCAGACCGCGTGAGACGACGCTTCATCCAGTCCCAAACATGCTCAATGGGGGACAGATCCGGAGATCTTGCTGGGCAGGGTAGTTGACGTACACCTTCTAGAGCACGTTGGGTGGCACGGGATACATGCGGACGTCCATTGTCCTGTTGGAACAGCAAGTTCCCTTGCCGGTCTAGGAATGGTAGAACGATGGGTTCGATGACGGTTTGGATGTACCGTACACTATTCAGTGTCCCCTCGACGATCACCAGTGGTGTACGGCCAGTGTAGGAGATCGCTCCCCACACCATGATGCCGGGTGTTGGCCCTGTGTGCCTCGGTCGTATGCAGTCCTGATTGTGGCGCTCACCTGCACGGCGCCAAACACGCATACGACCATCATTGGCACCAAGGCAGAAGCGACTCTCATCGCTGAAGACGACACGTCTCCATTCGCCCCTCCATTCACGCCTGTCGCGACACCACTGGAGGCGGGCTGCACGATGTTGGGGCGTGAGCGGAAGACGGCCTAACGGTGTGCGGGACCGTAGCCCAGCTTCATCGAGACGGTTGCGAATGGTCCTCGCCGATACCCCAGGAGCAACAGTGTCCCTAATTTGCTGGGAAGTGGCGGTGCGGTCCCCTACGGCACTGCGTAGGATCCTACGGTCTTGGCGTGCATCCGTGCGTCGCTGCGGTCCGGTCCCAGGTTGACGGGCACGTGCACCTTCCGCCGACCACTGGCGACAACATCGATGTACTGTGGAGACCTCACGCCCCACGTGTTGAGCAATTCGGCGGTACGTCCACCCGGCCTCCCGCATGCCAACTATACGCCCTCGCTCAAGGTCCGTCAACTGCATATTAGAGATGGGGGATCCGCTCTTGAACTAATTCATAGAGTTGAATCTTTCAAAGGAGTGAACAATCAGTGATTCAGAAAAAAAGAACGGTAGCTCCAAATGTTTCCCACGGCAGAGAGAGAGAGAGAGAGAGAGAGAGAGACGGAGCATATCAGCAGCGCCTCTGCTGGTCACAGCACAGTGCACGCCACACAACACAGCCAGCGCCGGCCTCTGCCCTGCTTCTGCCTCGGCTGCCTGCATTGTGTAGTGCCCCATTGGATTTTGTGTTTCACATATGCCGTGCCGTCTCTGTGCGTCGTCTGCCGCTTGCAGTGTCTGGCGCAGCTTAACTTCGCATCGCACTCTGTCGGCGATCGTTTCAGTCGCACGTCCTGCCCTCTGGGCAGTTGATGCGAGCAACAGGACAGAGAGCCACCTAGCGGATAACATAGGAACTACTTGCAACAACCTGCTCGCAAGGGAACGGACGATTTGTCTCGGAGCGGGTGAGTTCACCGCTCCCCCCACCCACGGAACTCGCCCGCTCAACACTCACCCCACTGTCTCGACTCTAGCCAGAGCGTTGAGCAAAGCGACTCAGTTGTCACTCTGGTCTCTGCGGTCTCAGCTCACGCAGTAATACAGCTCGCGGCTCGACCTGCTCGACTCAGCGCCTCTGCATCAGAGTTCGTCCCTACTGGATATTGTTCTTCGTAGTAATACCGCTATGTATATTACATTATTATGTTATGAATACATCAATTGTTTTTATTTTATTTTTATTTGTTTAAACTGATTAGATTAGGTTCCTGATGACTCCTCTTACTATAGGATTTTTATTATGGACACTCGAATTTACGCTTTAATTACGAGCGAACTGATAAACGTATCGCAAAATGTGATACACCAGTATTTTCCTTGTTTTATTCTGCGTAAGGCTATATGCAGCACTTTCGTTTTACAGTCAAATTTATATATTTTTTTCTTATTCTGTTACGGATTTTGCGATTTTAGGCGTCTTCGGAAGGAAACGTTCACTTTAAAAATATATGGCTTGCGATGTATTTGTATGAGGTTAATGAAATTTTAATACATTATAGCCAAATATATTGTTAATGTAAATCTCAAGTTACAACATTTTCAGATCACCCAGAAAACGACGATAGTGCAAAATAAATCAATAATCAAAAACTTTGTCATATCGTGGAAATTTCAATAAACAATACAAAATTCTTACTCATTATCTGTGTTACTTCAAAATAGGATCAAATAAGATCAAAATACAGGTATAGTACTGGAATAAACCAAGTTTAAAGGGCAATGTGCCTTCCATTTATTTTCTATTGTAAATGAGTGGTGAGTCATGAAAAAGAGCTAATTCATTTCAGGGAGTGAACAGTTCTGATCCAATCTCTGAAAAGAACAGTTTTGCCCATCTCTACTGCATATACGGTTCACGTCCACGCTGTCGCGGCATGCTACCAGTGTTAAAGACTGCGATGGAGCTCCGTATGCCACGGCAAACTGGCTGACACTGACGGCGGCGGTGCACATATGCTGCGCAGCTAGCGCCATTCGACGGCCAACACCGCGGTTCCTGGTGTGTCCGCTGTGCCGTGCGTGTGATCATTGCTTGTACAGCCCTCTCGCAGTGTCCGGAGCAAGTATGGTGGGTCTGACACACCGGTGTCAATGTATTCTTTTTTCCATTTCCAGGAGTGTAATCCTTTCAAGACAATGCCCGCTCCGTTCAACTGCTCTTCTGAGTCCTCTGCTGCCTCTGACAGAATAACAATGTCACCAGCAAACCACAAAGTTTTTGTTTCTTCTCCCTGGATTTTAAATCCTGCTCCAAATTTCTCTTCTGGTTCCTTTACTGCTTACTCAATCCAGGATGTTACAAAAAGGTACGGCCAAACTTTCAGGAAACATTCCTCACACACAAAGAAAGAAAATATGATATGTGGACATGTGTCCAGAATCGCTTACTTTCCATGTTAGAGCTCATTTTATTACTTCTCTTCAAATCACATTAATCATGGAATGGAAACACACAGCAACAGAACGTACCAGCATGTTTGGCGGGAGAACCTTGCCATAGGCATTTAGATCCTCATCCTATGATTTCAGAGCTTGTATAGGTTTATAGCATTCTATGAATGTTGTTTCAGGACATTAATCTCAAACGGGTCACAGTTCTTCTAAATAGTATGCCTGTACTATGCGGTTGCGGTCTCCATATCATGTCTGAAGAATTCTCGTAGTGCCTTCATAAGTAGAAGCAAACACCACTGTGCCATGGACTAATTGTATGGGCTCACTTACGAGATATTCTGTCTGGAACACGTGTATAGTTTTCAAACTATTCCCAAAATCTGGTCCATGTCTCAGTGTCTCCAGAGAATGGTTCGAGCTTAATAGGTCGCGGCTTAATTGATATAGGGGTCTGAACTACAGACGAGACTGGATCAGTCGCAACGATGTCACGACAGATACGCTGGGTACCCTCTTGTTAGACCTTGAAAATTGGGTGTTCCGCCTTGTCAAGCTACTCGTCTCAGAGAATTAAGTCCTTGTTATACTCTTTGCCCGACATATGATCGTATAAAGTGTTTTCAAGCTGTGAGAGACGTGACAACTTTTCTTCCAGGTGTTCCTTGAGATATTTAATACCCTCTAGCGGTGTGTTATCTGGAAACCCGCCAGGGTAGCCGAGAGTTCTAACGCACTGCTTCCTGCACTTGAGTAGGCGCGCCGGCCCCGGATCGACTCCGCCTGGCGGATTAACGACAAGGGCTGGTGTGCTGGCCAACTGGATGTGGTGTTTATGCGGTTTTCCACATCCCACTTGGTGAATACTGGGATGGTCTCCACTTCCCGCCTCAGTTACATGACTCGCAGACATTTGAAACACTTTCTCACTATTTCATGATTTACACTAGACACAGACACCTGGGGTACACTAATTCCATCCCAGGGTATGGGGTGGTGGCAGGAAGGGCATTCAGTCACCCTTTAAAATTAACCATGCCAAATCAATACTTAATCCTGCCAATCCTGCGCACCATGCGAGACAAAATCAATAGCAAAAGAAGAAGAAAAAGTGGTTTGTCATCAGGAAACGCTTCAATCACAGTTACTAGATGTATGATATGACTTCTCTGACAGTACTGTTTTCTCTTCAAACCTTGTAACTCTTCAGGGGGCATTGTTATTCTTAGCTCTCAAATACTATGCTACACTTGTTGTCAAAATATTGCATTGTTTA
Organism: Schistocerca americana; assembly: GCF_021461395.2. Taxonomy (NCBI): domain Eukaryota; kingdom Metazoa; phylum Arthropoda; class Insecta; order Orthoptera; family Acrididae; genus Schistocerca; species Schistocerca americana. Next base: position 397,153,555 of record NC_060126.1, on the reverse strand, counting down.
AAGTAAGCAAGGATTAACTATGAGAAGCAATCATGAAGGTAAAAAAAGAAGGAAAGTGGCACTGGAGACTTATGATGTAGTACGTTGTTTTGAAGCCAGTGTGGGCGGAGCCTGTCGCGATTTTAAGTAGCCCAAAACGTTAGTAAACTGCTGTTTACAGTTTCTTCTTGTTCATGATTTCTACTGTGTGCATGCAACAGCTGTTTTAAATATGAAAAACTACAGTACTTACGTAAAAACTTAGTGTCAGGAAAGCAATTTCACACGTTTTTCTTTCCTCGAATGCGTATTTGCGCTAGCAATGCTACACATTTGGTCTCGTTAACGTAACTTGTTTTTTGCTATTATATGTCAGATAACCAGAAACGGAAAGAAGTGACGTGAAATGCATGCTTTCGTAAGCCATTTAATTCCACTTTGCTGTATTTGTATCGATAGTAAATGAAACTGAAAGTCCGAAACCAATGCTTGTTTGCTTACTGGTATCGGTACTGCTTCTTGTTCGTTACATTTTCAGCTTTCAACTCGTATGCACAACATTTTTGGAGTTCACGTCTGCAAAAATTTTACCTACGTGTTCTTTGCTAGCCCACAAACGAGTGCAATGAGGAAAGAAGCAAGGCATGCTATCGTACCTTGGGCATGTCAATAAAGTGAATGATTATTGAAATATCAAAGAAAGAGAACTGCGTAGAAGTATACCTCCACACAGAATAGAGTCCTTGTTTTAATAGATTGTCAGTGCATTAGTCTCACTGTCGTTTACCTATCCTCTCACTTTGAAATCCTATCTATGTTGAGTTAGTGTGTGGCCAATAATAACAACTTACAGGCTAGAAAAACAATATAATTTTTAAACATCTTCTAGCATTGTGGAATGCTTTATATGTAATTTAGAGAATGGTCTCAGACGCTTAAGAATCCTTAAACTGAATATTTTGCTTTAACATGTAAATGAGTAACTTTTTATTAATGGTAGCCTAACCCATGTAAGATGTAGCCCCACCTTTCGAACAGTAGCCTATTTGCTTCTTTTCCCGGACTGTTTCTCGCCATGAACGCTGTCAAGTTTTCAGGAATAACCAAACGTTGCACAGTTGGAATGTATGTCTACTTTGATCATCTGCTTGATTTGACTTTTGAATTTCATTTTGAGGTTCGGAAAGTATGTAAGTCTGTCTTTGTGATATACCAATAGTTAGTTATTAGTTTCATGTTCCATGTATCACTTGCACGATAAACTGTAATGATATGGGACGAGTCAGTCAATACTGATATCAATTTTTTTGTAAATATGCCTCCATGCTGATCATTTATTAGTTTTTACGTTTTTTAATTAAAGACAGACAGATGTTAGTCAATAATTCCTACCCATCATCATATACACCTTACAGTAGTACATAATCATCTGCGGAATAGGACGAATTATCAAAGAAAAATGTTTTCAGTTTAATTTCAAATTTTACTTTGCTGTGTGTCAGGCATTTGATATCAATTGGTTAGTGATCAAAACGTTTGGTTGCAGCATTGTGAACGCCTGTTTGTGCTACAGACAAACTTAATGTGGCGTAATGAACGCTATTTTTCTCTTCTGGTACGACAAAAAAAAAAAATGGCTCTGAGCACTATGGGACTTAACAGCTATGGTCATCAGTCCCCTAGAACTTAGAACTACTTAAACCTAACTAACCTAAGGACAGCACACAACACCCAGTCATCACGAGGCAGAGAACTGGTACGACAATTATGTACATCGTTGCTCCCGTTGAAGTGTAGTTTGTTATTTATAACAAACTTCATGAGAAAATAACTATACTGTGAAAGGACAGATTGCTACTTTAACGCTGAGCACAAGGCAGGCATGACGAAAAGTGTTCTCATAAGTTACATAGCCGTGTGTGGCTCATATGTCGGACCATTTGCGACTTGGAAGGTAATGAAGAACACAGGAAAGAAGAGAAAGAATGGACACCGAGTAAAGTAAGGCAAATTTAAAGTCAAATGACACGAATAAAAGCATTACAATAAAAGTAAACAGTGCAACGATACTTTATGTATACAAAAGAAAATATTGCTTGGATTGCAGCGCTCAAGAATGAGATGTGATTGCTTTTAACTTTAGATTACCATCAGATCGAATAGTACACCTGAAAACAGCGCAAACTAGCATGTGTGATGAAACAATACGTCTCCACACAGTCAAAGCACCCAACACTGTCGAAACTGGGCACGAGCACGTTAGGGTGACGTCACAGGGAAGTATCACCGCGGTGTACCATGGAGTTATGAATGCGATGAACCTAATGTTTTGGGCTAGTTAATATGGCGGCCATATGCTTCAAGTTTATGACATAATGACACCTCCTTTCTCTTTTTATCGCCATAGAGGCAACTCGCTACTGTCAAAAAATACTAGTGCCCACAGTGTGCGACAATCGACGAACAATTTTAACTTGAATATGTACAGGGTGTTTCAAAAATGACCGGTATATTTGAAACGGCAATAAAAACTAAACGAGCAGCGATAGAAATACACCGTTTGTTGCAATATGCTTGGGACAACAGTACATTTTCAGGCGGACAAACTTTCGAAATTACAGTAGTTACAATTTTCAACAACAGATGGCGCTGCAAGTGATGTGAAAGATATAGAAGACAACGCAGTCTGTGGGTGCGCCATTCTGTACGTCGTCTTTCTGCTGTAAGCGTGTGCTGTTCACAACGTGCAAGTGTGCTGTGAACAACATGGTTTATTCCTTAGAACAGAGGATTTTTCTGGTGTTGGAATTCCACCGCCTAGAATACAGTGTTGTTGCAACAAGACGAAGTTTTCAACGGAGGTTTAATGTAACCAAAGGACCGAAAAGCGATACAATAAAGGATCTGTTTGAAAAATTTCAACGGACTGGGAACGTGATGGATGAACGTGCTGGAAAGGTAGGGCGACCACGTACGGCAACCACAGAGGGCAACGCGCAGCTAGTGCAGCAGGTGATCCAACAGCGGCCTCGGGTTTCCATTAGCCGTGTTGCAGCTGTGGTCCAAATGACGCCAACGTCCACGTATCGTCTCATGCGCCAGAGTTTCACCTCTATCCATACAAAATTCAAACGCGGCAACCCCTCAGCGCCGCTACCATTGCTGCACGAGAGACATTCGCTAACGATATAGTGCACAGGATTGATGACGGCGATATGCATGTGGGCAGCATTTGGTTTACTGACGAAGCTTATTTTTACCTGGACGGCTTCGTCAATAAACAGAACTGGCGCATATGGGGAACCGAAAAGCCCCATGTTGCAGTCCCATCGTCCCTGCATCCTCAAAAAGTACTGGTCTGGGCCGCCATTTCTTCCAAAGGAATCATTGGCCCATTTTTCAGATCCGAAACGATTACTGCATCTCGCTATCTGGACATTCTTCATGAATTTGTGGCGGTACAAACTGCCTTAGACGACACTGCGAACACCTCGTGGTTTATGCAAGATGGTGCCCGGCCACATCGCACGGCCGACGTCTTTAATTTCCTGAATGAATATTTCGATGATCGTGTGATTGCTTTGGGCTATCCGAAACATACAGGAGGCGGCGTGGATTGGCCTCCCTATTCGCCAGACATGAACCCCTGTGACTTCTTTCTGTGGGGACACGTGAAAGACCAGGTGTACTGCCAGAATCCAGAAACAATTGAACAGCTGAAGCAGTACATCTCATCTGCATGTGAAGCCATTCCGCCAGACACGTTGTCAAAGGTTTCGGGTAATTTCATTCAGAGACTACGCCATATTATTGCTACGCATGGTGGATATGTGGAAAATATCGTACTATAGAGTTTCCCAGACCGCAGCGCCATCTGTTGTTGACAATTGTAACTACTGTAATTTCGAAAGTTTGTCTGCCTGAAAATGTACTGTTGTCCCAAACATATTGCAACAAACGGTGTATTTCTATCGCTGCTCGTTTAGTTTGTATTGCCGTTTCAAATATACCGGTCATTTTTGAAACACCCTGTACGACCATTTGATCTTTTTTTTGTCTACACAAGATACTCATTCTCTATTTACGTAACTATAAAAGGCCCCACACGTGGTTGATGGATCGCAGCGATCCGTCTCATGGGAGACCGATCGTTTCGTAAATCGCACATGAGTGGCAAATCACGGCAATCGGTCGCTGATCGCTGATCGCATGGAAATCCCAGGCAGTCTGATGGATCGCATGCAATTTGTGCATGCAGTATGGATGCGATGCCGACGGTTTAGCAGCGATGTGTTGAAATATATCTGCGACTCGTTTTTCTAGTTATTAAGCGTTGCTGTGTAATTCTGTTTCGTTCTGCTTTTCCCACATTGACTAAGATCTTTACATAAGACTCAGTTGTTATTCAGGAACCACGAACTACGGTACGCTGGGAAGTGAAGTGGGGCCCGAAATTTCTGTACACCCACTGGCTTTGCAGTCATTAGCACTTTGGAGTGTGTACTGTAGAAGTAGTACTGTTTGTTGTAATATTTTGGATACTCTGGGCGCCATATGATGATTTTGCGCTATGTACGAAAAATTACATGTACATCTACATCTACATAGATGCTCTGTAAATCACATTTAAGTGCCTGGCAGAGGGTTCTTCACAATAATTCTCTGTTATTCCAATCTCGAACAGCGCGCGGAAAAGACGAACACTTACCGGGTGATCAAAAAGTCAGTATAAATTTGACAACTTAATAAATCACGGAATAATGTAGATAGAGAGGTAAAAATTAACACACATGCTTGGAATGACGTATGGTTTTATTAGAACCAAAAAAATACAAAGTTCACAAAATGTCTGACAGATGGCGCTGGACAGCAAAACGTCAGGGACTGCGCATGACAATCGCGTATAAAAGGAGCTGTAATGAGAGAGAGAATCCGATGCGCCAGCAGTCGCTGCATGTTGACGTTACCTGTAAAGGCGCTTTTAGTGAAGCTGTATTATCAGAATGGGGAATGTGCTAGTTCAGCGTTACGATCCTATCACCATAGGAAGGGGATTCGAACGGGTAAAGGTCCGTTGACAAATGCAGCTGTGGCGAGAATGATTTCGAAGTTCGAAGCCACGGGTTGTTTAGACGATAGACCCCGCAGTGGCCAACCGAGCACAAGGCGTAATGCTGCTGAGACAGTTCAGGAAGAAACTGAGACTGTAGCGGGTTCGTCTATGCACGGGGAAGCCAGCGCTCGTGCAGTCGCACGTCGCACCGGCATTCCATACACTACTGTTTGGTTAGCACTTACGCGCACCCTCCGATGCTATCCGTACAAAATCCATGGGCATCATGAACTGTTACCTGGCGATTTAGTGAAGCGGAGGGCATTTGCGGTGTGGGCGTTTCAAACGATGGCGGAAAATGACAATTGGTTGAGTAACGTGTTGTGGACCGACGAAGCTCATTTCACGCTCCGAGGGTCTGTCAACGCCCACAACTGCAGAATTTGGGTTACCAAAAATCCTAGAACTGTCGTGGAAACTCCATTGCACGACGAGAAAGTCACGGTATGGGTTGGATTTACCACATCTACCGTTATCGGGCCCTTTTTCTTCGAGGAAATGCGTGATTCTGGTTTTGTAACTGCTACCGTTACGGGTGAGAGGTACGCCGATATGTTACAGAATCGCATCATTCCCAGCCTGGCTGATAAACACCTGCTGGAATGTACGATGCTTATGCAGGATGGCGCTCCACCCCATATTGCTAGACGCGTGAAAGATCTCTTGCGCCCGTCGCTTGGTGATGATCGTGTGCCCAGCCGCCACTTTCGTCATGCTTGACCTCCCAGGTCCCCAGACCTCAGTCCGTGCGATTATTGGCTTTGAGGTTAACTGAAGTCGCAAGTGTATCGTGATCGACCGACATCTCTAGGGATGCTGAAAGACAACATCCGACGCCAATGCCTCACCATAACTCCGGACATGCTTTACAGTGCTGTTCACAACATTATTCCTCGACTACAGCTATTGTTGAGGAATGATGGTGGACATATTGAGCATCTCCTGTAAAGAACATCATCTTTGCTTTGTCTTACTTTGTTATGCTAATTATTGCTATTCTGATCAGATGAAGCGCCATCTGTCGGACATCTTTGAACTTTTGTATTTTTTGGTTCTAATAAAACCCCATGTCGTTCCAAGCATGTGTGTCAATTTGTACCTCTCTATCTACATTATTCCGTGATTTATTCAGTTTTCAAATTTATACTGACTTTTTGATCATCCGGTATATCTTCCAGTGTGACCTCTGGTTTCCCTTATTTAATTATGATGATTGTTTCTCCCTATGTAGGTCGGCGTCAACAAAATATTTTCCCATTCCAAGGAGAAAGTTGGTGACTGAAATTTCGTAAGAAGACTCCACCGCAACGGAAAACACCTTTGTTTTAATCATGACCACCCCAAATCCTGTATCATTTCAATGACGCCTTCTCCTCTATTTCTCGATAATACAAAACGTGCTGCCGTTCTTTGGCCTTTCTCTATGTATATCGTTAATCCTCTCCAGTAAGGATCCCACACCGCGCAGCAGTACTCTAAACCAGGACGGACAAGTGTAGTGTTGGCAGTCTCTTTAGTAGACCTGTTACGTTTTCCAAGTGTTCTGCCAATAAAACGCAGTCTTTGGTTAGCCTTCCCCACAACATTTTCTATGTGTTCTTTCCAATTTAAGTTGTTTGTAATTCTCATTCCTAGGTAATTAACTGAATTTTAGATTTGACTGATTTATTGTGTAACCGAAGTTTAACGGATTCCTTTTAGCAGTCATGTGGATGACCTCACACTTTTCGTTATTTAGAATCAATTGCCAATTTTTACACCATGTAGATATATTTTCTAAATCGTTTTGCAATTTGTTTTGATCTTCTGATAACTTTATTAAACGACAGCATCATCTGCAAACAGCTGCTCAAATTGTCTCCTAAATCGTTTACATAGAAAGGAATAGCAAAGGGAATATAACACTACCTCGGGGAACGTCAGAAATCACCTCTGACCTCACTGACAGGAAATTGCGAATCCAATCACATAACTGAGACGATATTCCATAAGCACTACATTTCACCACAAGCCGCTTGTGTGGTGCAGTGTCAAAAGCCTTCTGGAAATGTAGAAATACAGAATCAATTTGAAATCCCTTGTCAATAGCACTCAACACTTTGTGTGTTTCACAAGAACGATGTTTTCTAAATCCGTGTCGACTGTGTGTCAATAGACTCTTCTCTTCGAGGCAATTCACAACGTTCGAACACAATATGTTTTCTAAAATCCTGCTATACATCGACGTTAATGATATGGGCCTGTAATTTAGTGGATTACTCGTACTACCTTTCTTGAATATTGGTGTGACCTGTGCAGCTTTCCAGTCTTTGGGTACGGATCTTCCGTCGAACGAACAGTTGTATATGCTTGTTAAGTATGGAGCTATTGTATCAGCATACTCTGAAAGGAACCTATCTGGTATACAGTCTGGACCGGAAGATTTGCTTTTGTTACGTCATTTAACTTGCTTCACTACTCCGATGATATCTACTCCTATGCTACTCATGTTGGCAGCTGTTCTTGATTCGAATTCTAGAATATTTACTTAGTCCTCTTTGGTGAAGGAATGTCGGAAGGTTGTGTTTAGTAACTCTCCTTTGGCAGCACTGTCATCGGTAGTATTTCCATTCCTGTCACGCAGGGAAGGCATGGATTGTGTCTTGCAGCTAGCATACTTTACTTGCAACCAGAATCTCTTTGGACTTTCTGCCAGGTTTCGAGACAAAGTTTCGTTGTGGAAATATTATAAGTATCTCGCATCGATGTCCGCGTTAAATTTTGAGCTTCTGTAAAAGATCGCCAATCTTGGAGATTTTGCGTTCGTTTAAATTTGGCATGCTCTTTTGGTTGTTTCTGCAACAGTGTTCTGACCCTTTTGTGTAGGATCAGCTCCGTCGTTTGTTAATTTATTTGGTATAAATCTTTCAATTGCTCTCGATACTATTCCTCTGAATTCAAGCCACATCTGGTCTACATTTACATTGTTTATTTGGAAGGAGTGGAGCTTGTCTCTCAGGAAGGCATCAAATGAATTTTATCTGCTTTTTTTGAATAGGTGTATGTTTCGTTTATGGTTGGAGTTTTGGGGGTTACAATATTCAGTCTCGTTACGACAACTCCATATTCACTAATCCCCCCAGGATTATTTGTTGCTTTAAGAGGTCAAGTGGGTTTTCACAATCGTTTACTATTTGCGTGGGCTCATGAAGTAACTGCTTGAAATAATTTCAGAGAATGCGTTTAGCACAATTTCGGATGATGTTTTATGCTTACCTCCAGATTTAAGCATGTACTCGTATTTTCGCCAATGTATCGATGGTAAATTAAAATTAGCCTCAACTATAATTGTATTAGTCGGGTACGTGTTTGAAATTAAACTCAAGTTTTCTTTGAACCTTTCAGCAACTGTATCATCTGAATAAATTTCCTTTACCTTACGTCTATGGTCACAAACTTTTTCGCAATAGATTACCGGTTACGGTCTATAATGACCATCTTCAGATCAGCAGAAAGATATGGGAAAACATATCATTTGAGTTGGAAGATCGGTAAAACGATCCCAATCATTATTTTATTCCGGTTGCCAAGAACGACCTCTGCCCATACTAACCCACAGGAACTATGTACTTCAATTTCGCGACAAGATAAACTACTTCTAACAGCAATAAACACGCCACCACCATCTGTGTTTAGCCTACCCTTTCGGAACAGCGTTAGATTCCTCGCATTTCGGCTGAACTTGTCTCCGGGTTTAGTCACCTTCCATTTCCTATAACAATTTCAGCATCAGTGCTTTCTATTATCGCTTGGGGCTCTGGTACTTTCCCAACACAGCTACGACAATTTACAACTGTTATAACGATGGTTGCTGGATCTAAGTTCTCCATGTGTTCAGGTTGCACCCTTTGAGACTAAGGCCCTTTTTGTGTTTTCCCGGGACCCTCTAACCTAAAACGCATTATTAAAGTTTTAAACTTCTAAAGAGAATGACGTACAGGTTCTGGAATGAGTGGAGGACATTTTAATTTAAACGTTCAGGGCAAATCTATACACGGCTGTACTCAAATTCCTTTTCATTTCATATAATCAAACTTTCCCTCCTACAATTTATTATTGGTAATCAACAGTGCTGCAATTGATACTTCTATAAATTGCAAAACAAATTGTGTACTGTAAATACTTAATTTAAACTGAAAGATCAATGAATAAAAAAGGAATTGAAGACTTATGAACGAAAATCGAATTGTATTAGTTTACTAGAAATATGGAAACAAGCTATTTGGAGTCAGTGATAAATTTAACATATTCAGTAAAGCAATTTACAATTCCCAAGAAAACCGTTTCAAAACAAGTTCAATAAATTTAAATTTCGTTTCTTCTGAATTTATTTCTTGCAAATATTCATGGGGATACAGAGATCAGTTACGACTGCTTCTAAACATAGCAGGTCCTTTTCCATAGCAAAACCTCTCGATGTGGTGGGTGATTGGAGTTCGTTATACTAACTGAAACTACTTGGCAAAACGCTCATGGGTGATGGGGTTAAGGCGTGCAAATAATTTCCAAACTTGGTCATCATTTATTTGAACATTGAGTCTGATGAAGTTCATTTGGGAGAAGGGACCAAACAGTGAGGTCATCGGTCCCATTGGATTAGGGAAGGATGGGGAAGGAAGTGGGCCATGCCCTTTCAAAGGAACCATCCTGACATTTGCCTAAAGCGATGTACCGTCGTCTTCCTGAATGCGAGACCAGTGTACTAACCACCGCACACCTTGCTCGGTCATTTAACTGTGCAATCGTCTTTAACATCCCGAAGTTGATATTGTTTTTGTAGTTATTCTATTTCTAACTTGTTTGTCCACTTTTTTATTATGTACACTATTACAAAATATTGTACTATGTAAATGTCAAATATGTATTGCTTAAGAAGCACTATACGCTACAGTACTATATGCCAGAATGAAACTAGCAAATAAAAATTAGTGTGCCTCCACCGAGACTCGAAACCTGTACCTCCTGCATGCTAACCCAAAACGCTGTCTGCTGAACCAACTACACAGCATTACTGCTGTATCCTGACACAGATAGTTATGGTACATGGGATTACAGAGTTGTCAGACTGACAATCTGTAATGTCCATTTACTGCTGGAAATATGCAAATATGCCCAGGACCAAATTTTGTGAGAGACATTTTTGTTTTGCTGGTATGTGAGGAATTGTGCTGTGAGGCCCGAGTGCGCAAATTTTTCTTCATCCCATAGCTTGCTGGAGGGAGTTGGCTCCACATCTGCACACAACACACAAGTCACCTAATTCCTGTAAATTCCCGGGAGAAGGTTGATGAACTCTGATGTCACATTCAGTCACATCCCAGATGTGTTTGATCAGGCTCTCCATCACACTCCTGTCCTTGTGGCATGGTGTATTATCTTGTTGAAAAATACAACTGTCATTGGGAAAAGTGGTTGTCATGAAGGGGATTTTGTGGTCTGCAATCAGTGTATGATACTTCTTGGTCATGATGATTTCTTACAAGAACTCCACTGGACCCATGAATGTTCCCCAGAGCATAATGGAGCTGTCACCAGCTTGTCATTGTCCTACAGTACAGGTGTCAAGGAGCTGTTCTCCTGGAAGACGACAGTTTCGCGCCCTCCCATCAGCATGAGAAGAATGTATCAGGATTCATCACACCATGCAATGCCCTGCCACTGGGCCAACATCGAGTGCCAATGGACACGTGTCCATTTCAGTCATAGTTGCCAATGTTGTGGTGTTGGCATTGACACACGTGTGGGTCGTCAGGTGCAGAGGCCCATTGTTAGGAGTGTTCGATGCATTGTGTGTTCAGTCACACTTGAGCTCTGCCCAGAGTTAAAATCTGAAGCAGTTCTGCCACAGTTCACTTACTGTCCTTCATTACTAGTCTGCCCAGAGTACAGTGTCCGACATCTGTAATAAGGGGTAGCTGCCCAACCCCACGATGTCTGGATGTGGTTACAGCTTGGTTTCAGCACGTGCTGAAGACACTCACCACTGCACTGCTGTAACACCCGACAAGTTGTGCAGTTTCTGAAATGCTCTTTCCGAGCCTCTGGGCCATCATAATCTGCTCTTGGTCAAACTGAGATAGATTGTGTGGCTTCCCTCTTCTGCACACAGACAGCATGCTCACTGATAATACATGCACTGTGTACGTGTCTGACTAGTAGTCACTCCTTGTCAGTGATGATGCTATCACCTGGATGGGTTTAAATAGATAGAAGGTCTTTGATCATAATGTTCTTGCTGATTGCCTGCATCTCGTGGTCGTGCGGTAGCGCTCTCGCTTCCCACGCCTGGGTTCCCGGGTTCGATTCCTGGCGGGGTCAGGGATTTTCTCTGCCTCATGATGGCTGGGTGTTGTGTGACGTCCTTAGGTTAGTTAGGTTTAAGTAATTCTAAGGTCTAGGGGACTGATGACCATAGCTGTTAAGTCCCATAGTGCTCAGAGCCATTTTTTTGTTCTTGCTGATCAGCGTATGACACACACGCACTAATACAGTGACTGCTGGTAGGCTGGTTGTGAATGAGAAAAGCAAGGAGGGGTAGGTGTTGTTCAGGAAAATAGCCACTCCTACCTCAGCATTCTCTCCATAAAGATCATCCTTTTTGTTGAGAATGTAACCACATAGCTGAGGCTATTGATGATTTAAAATGAGTCTCCTCGAAAACTATACACATTGGTCCACCCCGAGCTAATAGAAGAAGTTCCTCAACACATGTCATGTAACCATTCGAGTCCCACTGAAGTATGGAAGCAATCTTAATGATGAGGTTCTCCTCTGAATATCCCTTCATTGCTCCCCCATGGTATGGAGTCTGCAGTGGAGAAGGGATCCCCTCAGGCAGACGTCGACGACGTAATCATCAATAGTATGGTCAAAGTCTGATCCATCAGACAGGACCAAGACCACATGATCTGACAGCTTCAGAAACGATCATTTTGGCCTGTCCCCTTGATTCTGGGGACAGTGGCAAGGCCGTTTTAACAGTAATATTTTGTTGGTGCTCTTGTGTTTGCTTTGAGGACCTGGTATCGTTTCCAATGCAAAGTTCTGCTGCCACCATTATTTTAGTTGTTGGGTGTTAGAACAGCGGTGCAGGTTGGCAGCTATAATTATTACAGGTGCAGGTTGGCACCTACAGTTATTACAGTGTAAATCAGGTTTGCCAGTTTATGACACATCGACAATAAAAGTGCCAAGGGGATTTAAAGATGAACAGCTATAGTGGTGAAAGCAATATGTGATCACTGTGGTCATATTCTTAGAGACGTGAAGTTGTAGAGTTAAGAAAAATTGATTCACATGCTAGTGCACACTAACATTTTTTTCTCATCTTTTGAAACACCATTTTGAATTCATCGTATATGGGGGTATTGTAACTTGCTTGCTGTGACATTTCACGTAAATGGTGTACTGTAATTGTATCACAAATATGTTGATCTAGGTATAATTGGAGCCATCATTTAGTCCTGTCACAGGCTTATCCTGCCCCATCAAAGGCTGGGCCACCTGTGAAAGCAGCCATGTCATATCAGCTCTGCTGCAAACATTGTACAGTTTTTTACATTTGTATTACAACCAATCAGCTATCCACCACCAAGTTCTGATTTCAGCCAAAGACCAGCTGCATGACATAAATTCTACATAGCTCCACAGCTTTCAATACGGCATCAACTAAAAACATATGGGGCCCTTGCAGATTATGTCATTAGAGCTGTGACAAGAGTTAAATACAAGGAAGACGAAACGCAAATATTGAATCTGAAAATAGATTTTGCACAGAGATAAACCAGGAGCCATAATAACATTTTTGAAAGACATAACACTTGAAGACGAAAATGCTGTCTGCTATGACAAACTAACCAACAGCTGGCATGTAAACATCTTCTGCAGACACACTACTCTTCCAAGGTTTTAGAATCTTATTGTATTTGCTCCTGTACCATGGTTTTTGTTGGTATACCATTTCGAATAACTAATTTTTGGTTTAACAGCTGCAACATCATACACGGGGCTGTTTCCCACATACAATCCACAGTTTATTCAGTGTGTGGGCTAACAAAACTGTGAGGTTCATACGAGGTCTGATCAAAAAATTCCAGAACAATAGTAATTTCGCGCCAATGGTGTGTTGGAGCGAAATGCGTTTGGGATCCTTGTACACGCCTTTGTCTGACGTATAACTGCCGGAAATTCCATTGGTGGATATCTGTTAGTTGTTGTACAGTGCTGTATTAAGTAGATTGTTGTGTCGCACAGCTTGCAAATTTCGAGGGGGCAGCGTTAGAGGCGAGACGCGACTGCACTAAACTTTGCGTGAAACTCAAGAAAACCTTTACAGAGACACACCAAATGATGCAGGAAGCCTATGGTGATAAGTACCTAAGTCGTACTCACAAGGGAACCTCCCCGTTGCACCCCCCTCAGATTTAGTTATAAGTTGGCACAGTGGATAGACCTTGAAAAACTGAACACAGATCAATTGAGAAAACAGGAAGAAGTTGTGTGGGACTATGAAAAAATAAGCAAAATATACAAACTGAGTAGTTCAAGGGAAGATAAGTAACATTAAGGATAATGGGTATACAGGAGCGCTGTGGTCTTGTGGTAACGTGTGCAGGTACAGAACGAAAGGTCCTAGGTTCAAATCTTCCATCGAGTGAAAAGTTTATTTTTTATTTTCAGTTTATGTGACAAACTCTTATGTTTTCATCACTTTTTTGGGAGTGATTATCACATCCACAAGAAAACCTAAATCGGGCAAAGTAGAAGAATTTTTTTAACCATTCGCCAAGTGTACAAGTTAGGTGGGTCGACAACATATTCATGTCATGTGACGCACATGCCATCACCAGTGTCGTATAGAATATATCAGATGTGTTTTCCTGTGGAGGAATCGGTTGACCTATGACCTTGCGATCAAATGTTTTCGGTTCCCATTGGAGAGGCACGTCCTTTCGTCTACCAATCGCACGGTTTTGCGATGCGGTCGCAAAACACAGACACTAAACTTATTACAGTGAACAGAGACGTCAATGAACAAACGGACAGATAATAACATATTCCTGTCGTGTGACGCACATGCCATCACCAGTGTCATATAGAATATATCAGATGTGTTTTCCTGTGGAGGAATCGGCTGACCTATGACCTTGTGATCAAGTGTTTTTGGTTCCCATTGGAGAGACACGTCCTTTCGTCTACCAATCGCACGATTTTGCGATGCGGTCGCAAAACACAGACACTAGACTTATTACAGTGAACAGAGACGTCAATGAACGAATGGACAGATAATAACATATTCCTGTCATGTGACGCACATGCCGTCACCAGTGTCATATAGAATATATCAGATGTGTTTTCCTGTGGAGGAATCGGTTGACCTATGACCTTGCGATCAAATGTTTTCGGTTCCCATTGGAGACGCACGTCCTTTCGTCTACCAATCGCACGGTTTTGCGATGCGGTCGCAAAACACAGACACAAAACTTATTACAGTGAACAGAGACATCAATGAACGAACGGACAGATAATAACATATTCCTGTCATGTGACGCACATGCCGTCACCAGTGTCATATAGAATATATCAGATGTGTTTTCCTGTGGAGGAATCGGTTGACCTATGACCTTGCGATCAAATGTTTTCGGTTCCCATTGGAGAGGCACGTCCTTTCGTCTACCAATCGCACGGTTTTGCGATGCGGTCGCAAAACACAGACACTAAACTTATTACAGTGAACAGAGACGTCAATGAACGAACGGACAGATAATAACATATTCCTGTCATGTGACGCACATGCCGTCACCAGTGTCATATAGAATATATCAGATGTGTTTTCCTGTGGAGGAATCGGTTGACCTATGACCTTGCGATCAAATGTTTTCGGTTCCCATTGGAGAGGCACGTCCTTTCGTCTACCAATCGCACGGTTTTGCGATGCGGTCGCAAAACACAGACACTAAACTTATTACAGTGAACAGAGACATCAATGAACGATCGGACAGATAATAACTATGCAAAAATAAAGAAAGTAAAATTTTCAATTGAGGGAAGACTTGAACCAAGTACCTTTCTTTCTGCAGCTGCTCGCGCTACCACGGGACCACGGCGCTCCTGAGCTCCATTTGTCCATGATGTTGCATATGTGGCCCATGGACTACTCAGTTTGCATATTTTGCTTATTTTTTCACAGTCACACACGACTTCTTCCTGTTTTCTCAATTGATCTGTGTTCAGTTTATCAAGGCCTATCCACTGTGCCAACTTATAACTAAATCTGAGGGGGGTGCGATGGGGAGGTTTCCTTGTCAGTGTTACGAATGGTTACGAAAGGTTCTCCAAGAACAAAAAAAGCTCGTCAGGTCAACTCAAATGTCAAAGCCATGCTCATAGTCTGCTTTTGCCTTTGAAAAATTAGTTCGTAATGAATTCGTGCCAAAGGGACATACTGTTAAGCGATGGTACTATCGGCACATATTGCGATGTCTGCAAGAAGATGTGAGAAGTAAACGGGCTGAAATGTGGTGAGGCAGTTCACGGCTCTTCTATCACGATAATGCACCCGCACTTTCGTCCCTGTTAGGGCCAGACTATTGCACAAGAAACGAAATCACTGTGCAGCCTCATCCTCCGCACACCCCAGACCTGGCCTTGTGGACGTTTTTTTCTATTTCCGTCAAAAGGACGAAGTTTTGTAACGAAAGACGAGATAAACGAAAATTCGCGGGCGGCACTTCGAGCGCTCCAGCAAGAGGCGTACCAAGACTGCATCTGGAAGTGGAAACGGCGTTGGGAGTCGTTCATCATTTGTGCAGGAGAGAATTTCGAAGCAGACTATCCAAAATAAGTAAAAGGTAAGCATAGAAGCATTTTGTGGACAAAGATCCGGAATTTTTGATCTCGTACGACTCACTAGTTTGATTACATATTGAGTTTATTTGTTCATCCAGAAATCTTTTAAGGCCGCGAGGTACATCATTCGTTTACAAATTTGCACACTACCTCTCTCTCTCTCTCTCTCTCTCACACACACACACACAGACACACACACACACATTGCTGCTAACAGAAAATTTAACAGTAACCCAGTAACCAAGTTGTTAAGTTGTTGTTCCACAAGCTGAGAAACTTCACAATAACTGGAACAGAATACAGCCATCAGGTAGCAATAGTGGGAAGCAAGCTGCATCATAAAGTACAATGAATTCAACTTTTTTTCGCGTGACAAAAGTTGCGGCACTTGAGTGATTCCAATACAAACTGGACGTTCACACGTGCAAGTGCAGTATATCTTTATCTGTGGCGTCACTTTAGTGGCGTGTGTGAACTTGGCTTTAGTCCGTGATCAAACATGAGTCACAAGCAAAGACAGTCTTATCAGCAGCGATCATCTTTCCTGCTCATTATGTGTGGCATCGCATTAGCAACTGATATAACACCACATGTTATCTCTCCTAGTTTGGAGTCGATTACGACAAACTTGAGCGAGTTTAGCACTTAAAATCAGATAATTTGATGTAAAAGACAGGTATTACGTACATACACTGAAGAGCCAAAGAAACTGGTGTACCTACCTAGTATCGCGTAGGGCACCCATGAGCACGCAGAAGTGCTGCAACACGACGTGACATGGACTCGACTAACGTTTGAAGTAGGGCTGGAGGGATTGACACCATGAGTCCTGTAGGGCTGTCCATAAACCCGTAAGAGTACGATGGGGTGGAGCACAGCACGTTGCAAGGCATCCCAGATATGCTCACTAATAGTCATGTCTGGGGAGTTTGATGACCAGTGGAAGTGTTTACACTCAGAAGAGTGTTCCTGGACCCACTCTGTAGCAATTCTGGACGTGGAGGTATCGTGTTGTTCTGCTGGAATTTTCCGAGTCCGTCGTAATGCACAATGGACATGAATGGACGCAGGTGATCAGATAGGATGCTTACATACATGTCACCTGTCAGAGTCTATCTAGACGTATCAGGGGTCCCATATCACTCCAAGGCTTCACCAGCTTCAACAGTTCCCTGCTGACATGCCGTGTCCATGGATTCATGAGGTTGTGCCCATACCTGTACACGTCCATCCAATCGATACAATTTGAAATGAGACTTGTCCGTCCAGGCAACATGTTTCCAGTCATCAACAGTCCAGTGTCGGTATTGACAGGAGTACACGAGTGGGCTTGCGACTCTGAAAGCCCATGTCGATGATGTTTTGTTGAATGGTTCACATGCTGACTCTTGTTGATGGCTCAGCATTGAAATCTGCACAGCAATCTGTGGAAGGGTTGCACTTCTGTCACGTTCAATGATTCTCTTCAGTCGTCGTTGGTCCCGTTCTTGCAGGATCTTTTTCCGGCCGCAGCAATGTCTGAGATCTGATGTTTTGCCGTATTTCTGATATTCACAGTACACTCGTGAAATGGTCGTACGGGAAAGTCCCCACTTCATCACTACCTCAGAGATGCTGTGTCCCATTGTTCGTGCGCCGACTACAACACCGCGTTCAAACTCGCTCAAATTTTGATAACCTGTCATTGTAGCGGCAGTAACCGATCTAACAACTGCGCCAGACACTTGTTGTCTTATGTAGGGGTATTCTGCCTATTTACGTATCTCTGTATCTGAATACCATGTCTATATCAGTTTCTTTGGCGCTTCAGTGTATATGCTTTTTTTTTTTACTTAGGTGGAAAATTACGTTATGTAGTGCGAGAGTCAAGTTTTCCAACATTACAAATTTCTACTGACATGCAGCACACAGTGTTAGGTATTCTCAAGGCAGTTATGATAGCCGAATTATCCATCCATTCCATTACAAATACACTCCTGGAAATGGAAAAAAGAACACATTGACACCGGTGTGTCAGACCCACCATACTTGCTCCGGACACTGCGAGAGGGCTGTACAAGCAATGATCACACGCACGGCACAGCGAACACACCAGGAACCGCGGTGTTGGCCGTCGAATGGCGCTAGCTGCGCAGCATTTGTGCACCGCCGCCGTCAGTGTCAGCCAGTTTGCCGTGGCATACGGAGCTCCATGGCAGTCTTTAACACTGGTAGCATGCCGCGACAGCGTGGACGTGAACCGTATGTGCAGTTGACGGACTTTGAGCGAGGGCGTATAGTGGGCATGCGAGAGGCCGGGTGGACGTACCGCCGAATTGCTCAACACGTGGGGCGTGAGGTCTCCACAGTACATCGATGTTGTCGCCAGTGGTCGGCGGAAGGTGCACGTGCCCGTCGACCTGGGACCGGACCGCAGCGACGCACGGATGCACGCCAAGACCGTAGGATCCTACGCAGTGCCGTAGGGGACCGCACCGCCACTTCCCAGCAAATTAGGGACACTGTTGCTCCTGGGGTATCGGCGAGGACCATTCGCAACCGTCTCCATGAAGCTGGGCTACGGTCCCGCACACCGTTAGGCCGTCTTCCGCTCACGCCCCAACATCGTGCAGCCCGCCTCCAGTGGTGTCGCGACAGGCGTGAATGGAGGGACGAATGGAGACGTGTCGTCTTCAGCGATGAGAGTCGCTTCTGCCTTGGTGCCAATGATGGTCGTATGCGTGTTTGGCGCCGTGCAGGTGAGCGCCACAATCAGGACTGCATACGACCGAGGCACACAGGGCCAACACCCGGCATCATGGTGTGGGGAGCGATCTCCTACACTGGCCGTACACCACTGGTGATCGTCGAGGGGACACTGAATAGTGCACGGTACATCCAAACCGTCATCGAACCCATCGTTCTACCATTCCTAGACCGGCAAGGGAACTTGCTGTTCCAACAGGACAATGCACGTCCGCATGTATCCCGTGCCACCCAACGTGTTCTAGAAGGTGTAAGTCAATTACCCTGGCCAGCAAGATCTCCGGATCTGTCCCCCATTGAGCATGTTTGGGACTGGATGAAGCGTCGTCTCACGCGGTCTGCACGTCCAGCACGAACGCTGGTCCAACTGAGGCGCCAGGTGGAAATGGCATGGCAAGCCGTTCCACAGGACTACATCCAGCATCTCTACGATCGTCTCCATGGGAGAATAGCAGCCTGCATTGCTGCGAAAGGTGGATATACACTGTACTAGTGCCGACATTGTGCATGCTCTGTTGCCTGTGTCTATGTGCCTGTGGTTCTGTCAGTGTGATCATGTGATGTATCTGACCCCAGGAATGTGTCAATAAAGTTTCCCCTTCCTGGGACAATGAATTCACGGTGTTCTTATTTCAATTTCCAGGAGTGTAATACAGTCATATTAACGTGAACACCGTCTATGTTCTACATCAAAACGCTATAAACATTCACAGACGGCAGGTGGCAGCACTAGCAGTGGAGGGTATACAAAGGATATCAGGGGCACGTGGAAAACAGTGCAGTCATTCTCACATTTCCGAAACATAAAGATTTATCTGATATCGAAAAGGCCATGATCATTGGCTTTCAGACTAAGAGTGGACGCATTTCTGAAACAGCTTAGTTTGTAAACTTGTGCACGTTCCACCAGGGTAAAAATATATCTTGCACAGCAAAGTACCACAATCCAAAAACAGTGCTGAGACAACTGTGGTGCATTACAAGCCACAGTGGGGTGAACAAGTGCTGCAGAGACAGGTATAGGTGAATAGATGTGCAACTGTTGAGCAGCTGCTCCCCTTGATGAACCAAGGGACTATCAACATTGTGTGTGGGTGAGCTCATCTTTCTGGAAGGCACAATGGATAAATACAAGTATAAATCTATCTTCAGGGACCATTTCCAACCCTACATTCAGCTTGTTTTTCCACAGCATGATGGCGTCTACCAGCAGGACAAATGCATTGTGTCACAGTTTGCAGTATACATGTGTGGTTCAAAGAGCACTACATTGAATTTACCATACTCCCCTGGCCACCAGATTCCCTGGCTCTAGGCCCAATCGAGAACCGGTGGGATCATGTCGATTGGACTCTTCGTGCCATGGATCCTCAATTGAGAAGCCTAGCACAGTTGATCATAGCACTGGAGTCGGTACATAGCAGAACCTCATTGACTCTCTTCTTGCACGTTTCACAGCAGTCTGTGCAGCATAAAACGAAATGCGTTTGGTGATTAAAATACGCATTTTCTTGTAGTTGCAAAGACAGAGTTAAAATACCTTCAAGAATTTCAGAGATAAGGTCAGAAAGATACAGACAGGCCTCTTGAAAGAAATATAACAGGGGGCATGAGATGTGAAACCAATATTACACTGAGCATCAATAAAATGTTGATTGAACTATGTTCATTATTGTAGCTTATTGCCCATTATTTTATGGGTATTGCGTGATTTTCTTTCGAAAAATATATGAGTACATAGCGTACAAACCGTCACCGACAATCACAGTTTTCTTCCTAGAATTGCCCATACTTTCTCTCGAATATATAAACCACTTTTAAAGTGTGAAAATATACTGCTATAAATAAAATGGCAATAAAACGGCGCAATGTGCAACATATTTGCGGTGAGACAAAGTCGCAACTCCTGAAATCTGCGTATTGCGGCCTATGGCCTGTCGAGCATTCACCACAATCCTGAATCCGACGATAAATCACGAAAAATCGCCGATTATGCCACACCTGAACGGTCCAAGCCTGCAGGCAGATCGGAGAGATTAGATCCAGACGGCGGAGTCTGTATGTTAGTGGGAAACGGGGGGGCTCGGATCTGCAGGCCCGATACTGGCACAGATACCCGCGGATCTCGCCCGCAGTTCTGACCTGTCGCGGAAATCCGATCGTTAGTGGCCCGCTATTCATGCCCACAGTCACACAGTCATCAGTCACCTGCAGCGTGTTGATGACTTGAGACCGCAGTGATCAATGCATTCAACAGATAACTTGTGCGAATACTCTCAGATCAGAACAGACTACTCCTCATTATCTCCCTACGTCCGTCCCGATAGCTGCATGGTCAGCTTGACGGATTGTCGTCCTACGTGCCTGGGTTCGATTCCCGACTGGGTCGGGGATTTTCTCCGCTCAGGGACTCAGAGTTTTGCTGCCTTCATCATCATTTCATCACCATCCGGCGCGCAGGTCGCCCAATGTGGCGTCGAATGTAATAAGACCTGCACCAAGGCGGCCGGACCTGCCCCGCAAGGGGCCTCCACGCCAATGACACCAAACGCTAATTTCCATTTTCCATATCTCCCTACCCCCCATGAACCATGGACCTTGCCATTGGTAGGGAGGCTTGCGTGCCTCAGCAATACAGATAGCCGTACCGTAGGTGCAACCACAACGGAGGGGTATCTGTTGAGAGGCCAGACAAATGTGTGACTCCTGAAGGGGGGCAGCAGCCTTTTCAGTAGTCACAGGGGCAACAGTCTGGATGATTGACTGATCTGGCCTTGTAACACTAACCAAAATGGCCTTGCTGTGATGGTACTGAGAATGGCTGAAAGCAAGGGGAAACTACAGCCGTAATTTTTCCCGAGGACATGCAGATTTACTGTATGATTAAATGATGATGACATCCTCCTGGGTAAAATATTCCAGAGGTAAAATGGTCCCTCATTCAGATCTCCGGGCGCGGACTACTCCAGGCCGGCCGGAGTGGCCGAGCGCTACAGTCTGGAACCACGTGGTCGGTATGGTCGCAGATTCAAATCCTGCCTTGGGCATGGATGTGTGTGATGTCCTTAGGTTAGTTAGGTTTAAGTAGTTCTAAGTTCTATGAGACTGATGACCTCAGCAGTTAAGTCCCGTAGTGCTCAGAGCCATTTGCACCATTTTTGGACTACTCAAGAGGATGTCGTTATCAGGAGGAAGAAAGCTGGCGTTCTACGGATCGGAATGTGGAATGTCAGATCTCTTAAGCAGATTCAGAAGGATGTAGGTTGCAGTAGGTACTGGGAGATGAAGAAGCTTGCAAAGGATAGAATAGTATGGAGAGCTGCATCAAACCAGTCTCAAGACTGAAGACCACAACAACAACAATATCTCCCTACTACGCCCGTCACCAGCTGCTCATTGTTGCCCGATGTAACAGTCTCAAAATCAGGAGAACGAAACTCGAAAAAGCAGGAAATAGCAGTAGATGCTAGTCAGTGTAATCTCCAGTATTATAAGTGAATAAACATAACATACATACAAAACTCACACGAAATTAGAAAATTGCTTACTACTCAGTGGTTTCACAAACAATTTACCATATCTAAAATTATCCCTATTTTTACTATATTATTTTCAAACCATAATGTAGTATCACTTTCCCACTCACTTTTGTAGTTTTGAACTAACAACGAATTGATGCATATTAAATTCAACAATGAAATGCAATAAATCAGCAACTGTTGGTAATGTGCACAGTGATAACTACTGATTACATCATTTTCGTTTTCAAACCCTTCACTCATACTATTCCAGCTGACACTAAGTGACATATCTCACTATCATCATTACTTTATAATGCTTTCACACCACAATTTTGCAAATATGTCACTCATTGTTATCCACGTTTTTCGGAAAATTTCATCTGTTAAAATGTCACTCTTAAATGTGTGAGAGAAGGGAAGCATTTTAATTATCACTGATGCTAAGTGACAATAAAATACACTGTTTTTTCAGTGGTAATAGTGAATTGTCAATTACACCATTGGAACAATTTAATAGTTTGGGCCTCCATCGTTCACAAGTTTGTAGACGAGTGAAAACTAGAAAATTTCAATCACAGTTAATCAGAATCAGAATTTTTATTATCCCATAACATACAAAGTCAAATCACAGACCTGATGTACTGGGGCTCGTCAACATTACATTTAGATTACAATTTGTATATACAGTATTACAAAAACAATATATCAACACTCCAGTTTACATGTATTACAAAGTAACATGTAACAACAGCATTTATGTAATGAACATATTTTTACAATCATTTATTTGACACAAAACTACCAAGCTTAATTTACAGGTGATGTTTCCTTGCTGAGACTTCCACATCATCATTCATAAATTCTTCTATGGAGTAATAACATTTCTCCATTAATAACTTGTCCAACTTTGGTTTCAGTTGCCCTAGCTCCATGCTGTTTATTTGTTTCTTTTTTAGCATGTTGTAGATTTTCATGCGTATATATTCTGGGGATTGTGCATATAACTTAAACCTTTGAGTAGGAAGGTTCACATAATAACTTAGCTGCTCCATATGATTAAATACTCAACTTTTACACCCTCGGGGGATGCTGCTTCAGAAAGTCCCAGAGTTGGCAATTGCTGATGTACTAGAACTAATTTTGAAATAAAACACATAGGATACATCATTTTTTCGTCCTTTGTATTATAACCGATTAGTATTTACATTTTATTGTCTGACAGCCTCCGAAAGGGTCTCACACAAACAGCTTCTGAAAGACAATAATTCAGACTGACTTACTGACTCTGTCACTACAGATTGACTCCTACTACTTGTGTGGCTCATGTGCCACTTTCTTTTATATAAAAATAAACAACTGAATACATTGTTAAATGTAAAATTTTCAAAAGTCATTAGATGATTTCCTTACTTACATCAAGAAATGGGCCATGTAGTGCCCTTCATGTTCTGATATGCAATTTGGAAGAGTTTACTTAATTTCCTATACAATTTCAGCGAGTTTTGCAGAGCAACAATTTAAATTACATTTTAGTTAATTATAAACAAACTACTTGGAAGAAAAGATGGAAATAGGAGAGAAGTAAATTTTCAAGAATATGTGGTGCAACTTGGCTGCACAATTCATTTCACGAAATTTCAAAGCTGAAGTTAACAAACGGCTTATTTCTCTTAGTTGCTAATATAGATCACGTAACATATGAATGTGAAATTTTATCTGACCAGAAATAATGTAAAGGTCTCTTATTGCATTAGTGATACTCCCGCATCTGCAAAACTCTGCAGTCGTCCGTTAGAGGCCTCTGCGTATGCCATGCCGCATTGCACACTGACTTACCGGCACGCCAGTCTGGACCAGTAGGGACTGTGCAGTGTGCCTCTGAAGTTGCGTTTTGTGACATTATTTGTGTATTGAAGCGTCAGATGGCTCGGCGATTGGTAGTCAATCCTGCTAATGTATTGCGATCGGTTGAGATGAAGTTATGACGAACCCTTCTTCGTGAAGATGGTATTGGTGTAGAAGACGAATCATTCCCATGTTTTCTGGTATCTATTATAGTGCAGAAATATGAGCATAAGTTAGAAACAGATACTGTTGTATCACTAACACATGATGATGATAGGGATGATAATGACGAACAACTCATTGCAAACGGTAGTGCTACGGCAAGTGCGGGAAGAGGCGATGGAAGCAGTGACAGTGAATACCAGCCGTCTCCCAAGAAGAAGGTTAAAGTTGCAAGTATCATCACGGCGTTTGATGACAACACACTGTAGAACATGTACGATGATTATTACGTAAGAGGTTTCGACACATACGACAAGCTTATGAAAAGATACCCTAAACTGAAGTCTAAAAGCAATATTAAAAACATACTGGATTACGTGGCAAAGAAAAGAGAAGAAAATACAGTTTTCAAAGGAAATCGTACACTGCTGTTCAAGACCATCAAGGAGCATGTAATGGCGAAATCCGATGAAGCGCGAGAATGCGGTTCCGCCGTTCATTATTGGCATTTACAACATTGGGCATTGGACGTAGCCATAAATCTCGGGTGTACAAACTTTACAGCTTCACTAGTATTTATTACTAATTTGAAAAAGGAGTTAGAATAACACCACGCCGTATCACTATGCTCCAAGCACGAAAAGATGAAAAGGATGACGAAAAAGAGCTGATTGAAAGAGCTCAAACGTTTGTTGCTGACGTCAATGAGCATATCACGAGAGAAAACATCGATATTAGTTCTGTATGGAACTGTGATCAGAGTCAGTTCAACTACAGTGTGTAAACTTTTAGATGGCAGACCTCTTCCTAGTCCTGAATCGGTAGAAGTCGGTAAACGTCGGGAGGCTTCGGTAGGCACGCAGTTTCGACTGCTGCCAACATTACGTAGCTGATTGTGTTGTACAAGGTAGCCATTGTCGTCAGCTTCGTTATTGTTTTGCGCTGTACTGTTCGAGTCGCGAACAACCCCTACCGGTAGGCCTACGGTTAGAAGGAAACCAGTATTACGTAGCGATGTTCGCAAAATTATATTGCGTGTGATTGAATGCTGCGAAAGGGGAAGGGAACAGAAAAAATTGCTTCACCCTTTTGTATAGAAATTGACAGTTACGTTATACTATATGACCTGTTTAAGTATATTTAAATTTTATAATTAATAGTTTAACATTGCGGGGAATGAAATGAAAATTGTGATCAGTGGCAATCGAACCCGGGTCCGCGGCATGACAAGCCTTTACCTAATCAATTGCGCTACGCGTGCTACAGTGACTCAACTGTTGATACATTGTCCATTACTCTTTTCGGACGTTCGGAGAACAACTCACCAAAGTTTCATTGCAATCGGACGAATGGTTTGTGAGCGCATAGTAGACAAACAGGACGATTTCAGTTTCGTTTACGAACAACATTTAAAGCGAGTTTTACTTCCAAACTTTTCGTCAGCTTTCGTGTAAGCATGACGCGCAATTTGTAGTGCCAGCACTGAAACTCGTAGGCGTGCCTTGTCGCCCCCCCCCCCCCCCCCCCGGCTCCTCACCACTCGCCAGCCAATACTTGCTTCCTCCTCTCCCCGCACTCCCCACACAACTCTGCCGTCTTACAGTTAAACCACTGTATGAACTTACTTGTGACAGAACACTATCCATGAAAGGGGAGAGAAACACTGTCGCGATGTTGCAACACATAGTTACACGATCGATGTTGCTATTATCAATGGACGGACGATTGGCGGACAAACTCTATATTTGCTTCCAAGAATCCAGTGGAAAGTTTGGACCCCGCGTGCCAAGGGAAATAGAAACGCGGTGCCCTCCAAATGTCGTCGTCGATGCAAGTGTGGGTGGGAAGATGACGAAACAACATCTGAAGACGTTTTTTCTGTCAGTTTTGAATCCACATTTGTCGAGAAAGTCATTAGTACTTTGTGACTCCTGGTCTGGACATAAGGATGAACGAGTACTACTGGAAGCGTCTGGCGGAAAACATGTAGATTTAAAAATCATTCCGCCTAAATCTACAAAATATGCACAACCTCTGGATGTTTATTTCTTCAGGCAATATAAAATATACGCCAAGAGAATAACAGACTTCATTAAACTACGTTCCAGTAATATGCAGCCGAATTTGCACGACAGATTCTTTATCATGAATATGCATTCTGTCATTTACAATCACTTATATGCGGGAGTATACAGACCAATGCTTCGTTACGCGTGGCAGAACGCTGGCTACGATATTGGTGAACCAGTGGACAACTTCAAAAGTGTCACTGACGTGGCGTTCAGCACTGACATTATAGAATGTGCAAATACGCCATGCGATCAACTTGCATTTCTTCACTCTGCGTTTTGCAGTCATTCGTATTGCTCGGAGCATTTTATTAACATTCGCATTTACATTTATAGTTAAGATTGCTGCATTGCGTATGGCGCCTACAGTTACATCTACAGTGATATCTAGAGCATGACTGCAGAATTTTGCAGAAAAACGACACCCACCAGCACATTCGGAGGTACATAATGGTCCTGTAAACAAACGTTCATACAGATCTGTTTGTTCGAGCCCAAGTACTTTCCTGGTGAGATAGTTATCTCATTTGTACTCTATTTTTAAAGAGCAGTTTACTACTGGAAATGGGTATAGACATAACAGTAGAAAGTCCAGGAAGTTAAAAATTCAAGACGAAAATGATCTCTTCAGATAATGTTGACACGAGGAAGGAATTTTAGGTAAGGATGAGAATGTAGTCCCATTTCACTGTGAAAATTGGGATATCATGTAAACAGTTTCACTTTCTTGGAATAAATAACGAAGGGGCAATTATAAACACGTAAACAGAGGTTTTAAATAACAATAAACTGAGAGCATCTTGACTCAGGGCTTAGAGCTGATAAGGGAAAAGTCTCTGGGGTGAGCAATCCACAGAAGGGATATCCAAAATTTAATTAGAACACTATGTGATCTAAAGTATCCTGACACCCCCAAAAACATATGTTCTTCATATTAGGAGCATTAGCTGCCACCTACTGCCAGGTACTCCATATCAGCGACCTCAGTAGTCATTAGACATCGTGAGAGAGCAGAATGGGGCACTATGCAGAACTCATGGACAATGAACTTGGTCAGGTACTTGGCTGTCACTTGTGTCATACACCTGTATGCGAGATTTACACAATCCTAAAGATCCCTAGGTCCACTGTTCCCGATACGATAGTGAAGTGGAAAAGTGAAGGGACACGTACAGTTCAAAAGTGTACTAGCCGACCTCGTCTGTTGACTGACAGACACTGCCGACAGTTGAAGAGCGTCGTAATGTGAAAAAGGCAGACTTCTATCCAGAGTATCACACAGGAATTCCAAACTGCATCAGGATCCACTACAAGTCTATGACAGTTAGGCGGGAGGTGAGAAAACTTGAATTTAATGGTCGAGCAGCTGCTCATAAGCTACACATCATGCCGGTAAATGCTGCTCGCTTCGTGTAGGGAGTGTACACATTGGTCGATTGAACAGTGGAAACATGTTGTGTGGAGTGACGAATCACTCTACACAATGTGGTGATCCGATGGCAGGGTGTGGGTATGGTGAATGCCTGGTGGACATCATCTGACAGCGTGTATAGTGCCAACAGCAAAATTCGGAGACAGTGGTGTTATGGTATGGTCATGTTTTTCATGGAGGGGGCTTGCACCCCTTACTGTTTTGCATGGCACTATCACAGCACAGGCCTACATTGATTGTTTAAGCACTTCTTGCTTCCCACTATTGAAGAACAGTTCGGGGATGACGATTCCATCTTTCAACATGGTCGAGCACCTGTTCATAATGCATGGCCTGTGGTGGAGTGGTTACACGACAATAGCATCCCTATAATGGACTAGCCTGCACAGAGTCCTGACCTGAATCCTATAGAAAACCTTTGGGATGCTTTGGAACGCCAACTTCGTGCCTGGCCTCACAGACCGACATCGATACCTCTTCTCAGAGCAGCACTCCATGAGGAATGGGCTGCCATTCCCCATGAAACCTTCCAACACCTGACTGAACGTATGCGTGCGAGAGTGGAAGCTGTCATCAAAGCTAAGGGTGGGCAACCACCATATTGAATTCCATAATTACCGATGGAGGGTGCAATGAACTTGTAAGTCACTTTCAGCCAGGTGTTCAGATACTTTTGAACACATATCGTATCTCAAGAAATAAAGTTAATTAACTAGTGTACCAAAGTTCGCAAAAATGAAAATTACTTTGAAGAACAGTCATGAATGTGATTAAAAAAACAGAAGATTTGCCCTTTTATTTGCTTTTTAGCGGTAGAGCAGTAGATGTTTTAGAAACAGAAAATCTGCTGCAGAAAGAGTAGATATGACAATACTGCAGCTGCTTGGTTATTGGTGGCAGTGACTGCAAACTGAGGAGAGCAGTGGGGAGAGGAGAACTGGTAAGCAGAATGGAGTAAGGAAAGGGCTGACAACACCCAGTAGCTATTCTGCTGCACCCAGCCGGTGATGATGCGTGATGTCTCCATCTGGTGCAGAATCCCTGTCAGTTAGTTCATGCCACAGACAAGAGTAGCAAAAACAATCCTACAATATATTTCAATATTACAGGATTGTTATCCAACTCATCTACATTAACTTAGTTTTCTATATTTACAACAAGCTACCATTCATCACGGCAAATAGAAATTCTTTCTAAGTCATCATGTATCCTCCTACAGTAACTAAAATGATGACATTTTTCCATACACTATAGTGTCATCAGTGAACAGTTACAGACTGACGCTCACCCTATCCTTCAGATCATTCATGTATGGACAGAACAAGATCAGTCCTATTGCAGTGCCCTGAGGCAGTCCTGATGATACCCTGACACATAGTTGCAATCCAGGACAATGCACTGGTTTTTTACTTAATAAGTCTTCGAGGCACTCACATATCTGGGAACTTATTATGTATGTTCGGACCTTTGTTAACAGTCTGCAGTGTGGCACTGAGTCAAATGATTCCCAGAAACCTGGGAGTATTGGTAGTGTTCTTCTGGACAGTCATATTGATTAAATATCTGGGCATAACATTGCAAAGAAATATGATACGGAATGAGCATGTAAGCTTCATAGTAGGGAAGACACATGTTTGATTTTAGTTTACTGGGAGAATCTATGAAAGGAAACAGCATGTACAGAATACTTGTACAATCCATTCTGGAATACTGTTTGAGTGTTTGGGATCCCCACCAGATTGGATTGGAGGAAGACATTGAATCAATTCAGACACATTCTGCTCAAACTGTTACTGGCAGCTTTGATCGACAGGTAGGTATTACAAAGACACTTCATGAACATAATTGGGGCTCCCTGGACGGAAGACAATGTTCTTTTTGTGAAACCCTATTGAGAAATTTTAGATGAGAATTCTGATTTGGAATCCCAGGACGAAAAATGATGTTCTTTTTGTGTAATGCCAGAGAGAATAATTAGAGAACCATCATTTGCAGCTGATTACAGAACAATTCTACTGTTACCAAGGACCATGAAAACAAAATAAGAGAGTAGGACTTGTATGGAGCCCCATAGACAGTATTTCTCTCTTTCGCTCTGCTTGAAAGTGGAACAAGAAAGGGAATGATTAGTAGTGGTACAAGGTACCCTTCACTATGCTTTATACAGCTACGAGCAGTTAAAACATTCTCCATAAATTAATGTCTTTGATAAAATTGTTGAGGTTTTCCTGATCTCTCATTGACATATTACCTGTTGACTTCTGTTTTGAGTACTTTGGTCAGCATTTGTTTGACGATTTTTCTGGTGTTTCGTCAGCACAAGTGGCTGCCCCTATTAAAGCCTTAGCCTCCATTGCAGCTGATGGTCTGCCACCAGCAATGAAGGGTGAAGCTTTGACAATGCCAGCCACTCATGCTGGTGAAACATCACAAAAATCATCAAACAAGTGACAGCCGAAGAACCTGAGACAGAAGGTAACAGATAATATGTCTTTCATAAACTTAAGTAGTTTCAGATATGGCAGTGGCATACTTCCTCTATACCAGGCATGTTCAACTCTTTTAGACTTGAGATCTACTACATGCAATTTAGTCCATTTAGAGATCTACTGACTTAAAAATTCATAAAGTTTTACACGACAATGATGACGTTTGGTTTATGGGGCGCTCAACTGCGGGGTTGTCAGCTCCTGTACAAATTTTCAACCTTTGCTCAGTCCAATCTTGCCGCGTTCATGAATGATGATGAAATGATGAGGACAATACAAACATCCAGTCATCTTGAGGCAGGTGAAAATCTCTGAGCGCACTGGATGTCGAACCCGGGACCCTGTGCTCAGGAAGAGAGAATGCGACCATAAAGATTTAACAACAACACAACATTGTGGTCAAAATTAATCATTTTAATTGCACAAAACATATAAAAGGTAATTTTCTCTCCATCAAAAGTTGTAGGCCTACTGCTCAGTTTTCAAGATATCACACACGTGTAAAAAATTAAAATATACACCATCATAAACATTGAAAAAAGTTTAGTGAGATACTTCGTTTTGCATATCATTGGCAAGTTTATTGCAGTCTGGTCAATAATTTGAAGGAGCGAGCGTTAAGGATGGTTAAATGCAGGTGGAGACAAAAGAGACAGGAATGGTGGTGTCAGATTTACTGTCTACAAATACTCATTGTCAGCAAACTAGTATTTTACAAAAACAGCTCATTTAAACAGATTTTGGATAAAGGTTTCAAAAGATTCACTCATAAAGCCATGGTGATTGAACGGTCGAACATGACTGATATGTTGGGCAGTTGTGCTCTACACTCTTGTGGAAATGGCAGCCATCATTACCTTCAAAACAAACACCTGTCTGATCACTATTACCGCAGGTGACACGAGCTTTAGATATTCTGAATTTTAGTTGGAATCTCTGAAAGGACAGTCTGCCATGGCTATAACAAATGGTGGCCTTATAAGCTGATGTAACATACCTGGCATCCTGCCGAGCAGCATCGTTTCACTCTCACTGGTCACTTTTTGTTTCCTAGTTGGCCGCTTATCACAACGCTCTTTTCATTTCATAAAATTATCCCATGTGTGTTCCATGTTTCTCCAAA
Organism: Schistocerca americana; assembly: GCF_021461395.2. NCBI lineage: Eukaryota > Metazoa > Arthropoda > Insecta > Orthoptera > Acrididae > Schistocerca > Schistocerca americana. The sequence continues at coordinate 397,122,190 of NC_060126.1, read as the reverse complement.
AATTTAGTATTGTGGTTCTTTACATAAATAAATCATTATAGTTTTGTCTATTTGTAATCAACAGTTTTGTGTATGTGATTATAAGCTTTATGGTGATTCAACTGCTTGTATAGCTCTCAGGTGTCCAGCTGGGTGGAGCCATTGAAGAGAGGAGGGGGGGGGTGGGGGGGGGGTGGAGAAGGTGATTTTGCAACTGTACCTTGCCATCATTTTCGGGTGATTCCTGTAGAATAAACATTTTTGCTATGTTCGGCTCATTTATACTTTTATCCCTCCCCACTGCCTGGCCATATGCCACTGCTGTGGAAGTGTTAACTGGGTGTCGTGAATGTTGGATAATCGGCTTGAACCTGTGTCTATCAGTGCCTCTGCCACCACCATTGGACATGTAAGTCAATCTTCAATGACACTGTGGATTCAGTTGACTGACTGCTGGCTTCCATGGTAAGAGTTAAGCCACTGTCCCTTCTGATCAGGCCACTAGCATCCCAAAATCCACTTTAAGACACAATCCCAACACAATGAGGTATGTCTTAGCAATACTGTTCATTCACATTTCATGAAGTCTCCTTCAGATATGTGTCCTGTAAATACAAATTTTGTGAATTGGTTTTCTTCAAATGTCCATGCACTCTACCCAATGTGTGTTACCGTATTTGCATGGAATATTACAGACATCCATTTTATGGAGATCCAAGCCACTTTTCATCATGACCAATAATGCCTGTTTTTAAGATGTGGACAGAAAACAAATTCAGTGTTACGTCAAGCAAGGATTCTGCCAATTTCATTCGCTACTTAGTCAGTAGGCCATCATTGCCTTATTCTCATGTGTGTTCTGTTTATTGGGGCTTTAACGTTTGCCTGAAAGTGCGTCAGACTTGTCTTATCCATAACTGTACTTCTTGAATACATCCTTAAGTTGGCTTTTTGTGTCAGATATTGCAAAGGCCCTGTGTACATAGCACACCCTCGAATTGAGAGGAATGATGGGAGCTGGTGTCATGCAGGTACCAATCAGTGTGAGCGGCTTTCCTGTACACACTGTGTCCCACATTACTGTCCATTTTAAGCTTTACCAGGACATTGAAGAAGGGGAGTTCATCATTCTCTTCCACCTCCATGGTGAATTCGATACTAGGGTGCGGTGTGTCCAGCTGTGGGAGAACCTCCTGAAGCCTTTCACAGCAACGTGACCACACCACAAGTGTCATCAACATACCTAAAGAACGATGTGGGCTATTTCCAGAGCTTTCTCTTCCCATTACTCCATGAATAAGTTCACCACAATTAGTGGCAGCACATTCCATCACAACACCATCTGTTAGAGCATTCACGGTGCAGCAGATGTGGTCATAGCTTTTTCAAGGTTTCCTTTGAGAGAGACTGGTGTAGAAGTACAATGGTCTTCAGGTCCAATTGTTGGCCAGATATACTTTTAATTTCCTGTATGCTGGATCATTTAGAGCTGCATTTTTGCAACTGCATTCAGACAATGGAAGTCGTCCAGTGGCTCTGCTTTAGTGGAGCAGCTCTGGTAATCAAAAGGCACAATTCCCAACGTACTTCTTCCATATCATCACTGGAGGCAGCTGTGATGGCTTCTTCTACATCAGTTATGAAATCTGCAACAAGTCTAGCTGCCGGTGTCGGTGCAAAATTAAGCGCCTCGTCAAGAACTGAATTCTCTGTGATGTTTATCTCCTTCCCGTTAAGACTATAATTCACTGCTCTTCTTGCAGCTGTTCTCTCGTTTCCAGATTTCGAATGTTAGGACCTGTTTGATTTCAACATCGCATTGAGATCAGTCAGCACTCTTCCAAGAATCAGGTGCCAATAAGGAGGGCATCTTGAAATGAAGCATTCGTTACATGTTGTGTCCAGTCCCTGCTGTGTGAATTGGATCCTCTCTCTTAACAAATCCTACCTGGTTCTTCTTGTGATGCGGTGGAGAACTTTGGCATTATGCACACAGCAAACCCCACAAATGACTTATGCTATGGTAACGGCATCTCATTAAGAAGGCAAGAACTTATCCAGCTTCATAAGTCTCTGATACAGGCTCAAGAAGTCAAATGAGAAGATTAAAAAGCCACACAGATTAGAGATTTAAACAAATTTTCTTTTTCGACATGAATCCAGTAGAAATTAATAGATAAGCTTATGTTATTTTTTGAATATGTTATCACTCCGATGGCGTCATCGATTTCACACACAGTCAGATGTAGTATGACGCTGCAAAACATCTGCAGTGGTGTAGTTTATTTCTTGGCAAATTTGTTCTTTCAGGTCATTTCTGCTTCTTGGTTGGTTTTCCTCGAAAACTTTGGACTTTGAGTAATCCCAAAGAAAAAAGTTGAATTGATAAATCTAGTGAATGGGTAGGCCATGGAAGACCATCATTTCTGTTAATGAGACTTTTGAAATGCAGATGTAAATAAGTCAACTGACACTGCAACAGTTTGGCTTGTTGCACAATCCTGTTTCTTCTTCTGAATCACTGGCCTCGAATTCAGGCAGAGGAAACATTACCAACATGTCAGTGTAACATTTAAAATTTACTGTCTTAGTGTTCATCTTCAACAAAGTACAGGATCTTTCAAAAATATATATACATATTTTGAACAAACATTAAACTGCAAGACATAGAACTATGAAACTTGACAGACATATTTACAAATATCTCGAGTTCAGATTACAAATGTTTACCATGTGCTCCACCACCAAGATGAACAATGTCACATCAATACCCAGTTCCTCCCATAATAGATTAAGCATGTCCATCATCTCTGATGTTACTGCTGTATGGGAGCAGTTCTTTGACTCTTCTAGGTTTTGTGGTAGTGTTAGTGCATAAACACTGTCCTTAATGTCCTCACAGCTCTAATTCTGCCAGTACCTCATATCCTACCTTGTTCAGAAGGTAGGAGACAAAGGTACTCATGGAATTAGAGCAGTGAGGATGGGTCCTGAGTTGTGCTTGGGTAGCTCAGTCAGTAGAGCACTTGCTGCGAAAGGCTAAGGTCCCGAGTTCGAGTCTCGGTCTGGTACACAGTTTAAATCTGCAGGAAGTTTCATATCATCCCACACTCCACTGTAGAGTGAAAATTTGATCCTGGAAGTTGTCCTTATTCAGCCTTGGAAAGAATTAGTTTTGTAACATAGCAAGATATTGCCGACAGTTAACCATGTATCCATCAAAGAAGAATGGTCTGTAAACAGATGAGTGGGATATCACACAACACATTGACTTTGGGTGAATCTCTTACACGTTCAGTGTGCGCATGTGGGTTCTGTAAGCCCCTAAATCAAAAGTGTTTTTTTTTATTTTTTCCCACTAAGATTGAAAGTCACTTCACCACTGAAAACAATGCATTGTGCAAGTGTTATGGTCAATGGCATTCTGAAGAGTGCGAGAAAAAAAAAAAAAAACACTTTACGTTTGACGTCATGATGTAGAGCCTGTATCAGCTGTAATACATACGGCTACATAAACAACCAGTGTATCAAAACCCACCAAATTGTTGTTCAAAGCAGTTGTAACTTCTAATTGGTATGACAAGTTGATTTTGTCGGACGATATTTGAAAACTGTTTGAATTCATGCGATATTTTTGTCAGAAACATGAAGGCAGCTAGGACTCTTACCTTCTACATACATATCCTGTGTCTACAAACTGCAGATAACATCTGTGAATAGTCCATCCTCCATTTGGAGAATCAATTTTGGGACCTCAATATGAAACGTCTTTGCACTGTAATCACGGAATTACAGTTCGCCAACTTGACAAAAAATTATTTCTGGTGCAAATTAACCATTTTGCTCCCGACAGTAACCAAGCAAACAGAGGGCAACCAAAATCTAGCAGCAATGGATATGAACTAGACAATGTATTCATTCCTCCGAGAACCAAATTTTAGCAGTTTAACAACATAATACTTTGTAATATGTATCTAGTTTTTTTTAACACCCTGTAATGTCCGACTATATTATTGCTTGAATTTACACTGTGCACCCAGCTGTTACTATTTCTGAATGGAGAGGAGTTTCATGGAGACAATGTGGGTTTTCACCAGACCAATTTGAAAGTTCTATTTGTTGACAACCACTAAGGCGAAAGAGAGCTTCATCACTCGTACCTAAGTTGTAGACTCTGTTCATTTTCTTCACATATATTATTTAAATCCTTTGGCAAAAACATATGTGGTAATTGTAATCTTGAGATTGGAGGGATTGTACGGGGGTGTTCAAAAAGTCTCTCCGCAGTGCCGTATGATTGTTAGCTGCGCGTGCCATATGCTGCAGTGAATATACCAAACTGAAACTCAGTGAAATGCAAGTTATTAATTTATTGACTATTCATTTTTACTTAAAAATTTTCACATTAAATGTTGAAAGTGTCCCCCCAGTTGCTGAATAACATGATTCAATTTGTCTAATCATGTTTCCAAACCCAAGCTGTGACATTTCTATTTTTATAGACAGTTACTTTCGCTGCACCCCAGAAGAAAAAGTCAGGTGTGTTAGGTAAAGCAATCGTGGAGGCCAAAGCCCCTGTGAAATTATGCGTTCACCGAAAACATCAGCAAGCAGTGACACTGAAACCCGAGTTGTATGCATAGTTGCACCATCTTGTTGAAAATAACCATTCACTATTTCACTTAACACAAGTTCTCCTATGAATGGGTACAGAAGATCACTGCAGTATCATTGTGTGTTTACTGTTCGTTGAAAAATATGAGACCCACAATCCGATGTCTACAAATTCCAACCCAAACTCCTATTTTCACACAATGAAGTGGTTCCTAATGAATACACAAAGGATTTGCAGTACATCACATATGAGAATTTTGCGAGTTCATGTACGCGGATAAATGAAACCACACCTCATCAGTAAAAAAACGTTTCATTAAGAATATCCCTTCCATTTTGTTGAACAAAATTTTTGAACCATTGACCATAATGCAGTTTCTTGCCACGATCAGCACTTTTCAGTTCTTGCACGACTGTCACTTTGTATGTGAAAAGTTCTAATTTTTTCTGTACAGCTGTGTGGGCCATTCCGACACTAACATCAATTTCCTGGGCAGTTTTCTTACTGACTTGTTCGGACTTGTGGTCATTTTATCAGAAATATCGAAAATGTAAATGGAAGAACAGGATATCCAATGTGAAGAAATAGCACACCAGTTGCGTTAAATAACAATTTTTAATACAACAAGTGTGCTATTTCTTCACATCTGCATTTTTCAAAAACAGTTGCTGAAACTGACTAACAAAAATCTAAATGACAAAATTGGTCTTTGCAATAGGCGGAGACAAGTGAGGGGAAATGCTGATGTAATTAGCACTTGGTGCTACCAACAGAAACTGCAATGTTCAACTTCGCCACGCAATTCTGACATGACACTACAACTGTGAGGTTGCTTGCATTTGCAGAAATGAAAAACCATGGAAGTCGACATGAAGTGTTCCAGACAAATATGATATGTAACAAAAGCGAACGACAGGTCCTTTTATTGTGCCAGTTACCTAAAAACTGGTTATCGACAAGCGTGAATGTGCATTGTTTTCCTTTCAGTTCTTGATCTGAGGAGGATAAGCAGGCTGCAACCTCGCTGACGTGCAGAATATTTAACACTAAATCAATACTGAAATGTACAGCTCTGATACTGGCAGTATATTTACAATGTGCAGTCAGTATTTTTTTTGGCCAGTACACTGATATTTTTTCCGTCAATATGTTGACAATTTTTTTCGATGCAATGAGGGCTGATAATTATATTTTTTTAAATATCGATATATCGGATTTCGATATTTTTTAAAATATCGACAGTACTAGCCCAGACAAATCAATACCTTAGTTGATATCTGACATACTTCAAATCTGCTGTAACTCATATGAAGTTCACATATTACACAGACAACATGGTTATTACAAGAACTAAAAAATGCAGAACAACCAGCATGCTTTATCCCAGAACATACACAGGAAACATGAAAGAAAGAAAAAAAGGCCACAAAACCACTTAAGAAGCAACTAAAGGCAGAAACATGGTCAATATCCCAGACATGACAATGATCACTTTTGGTGATGTAGTTCACAATGTTTGAAAATATAATATGGATAGATAAAGAATCTATCATCATTTGGTGGTAGGAGAAATCATGAAAACACAGAAACATGGGAGCTTTTGGATCCAGTGGCGGCTTCTGTCATAAGGGTTGAAGAAAAATGAAGAGTGGCAAAGAAAATGGTCTTTTCCTTCTCTTTCTTTCATCACTCTTCCTTTCCCTTCAACCCTTCTCCCAGGAGTCGTCGAAGACTCAAATCTCACTAATTTCCATATCTTTTGTGTGTTTCCCCCTGCCACTGCTTGGTAAATAGATTTTTCATCCATTCAAACAACGTAAACTACATATCTTGTATACTCAAGTGTGCCACACTATTCAAGACTCCACAGGTCAATTTTTGTTCCGTACATCTGTTAACATGTATTGTACAGTAGGGAGCAGATTACTCCAGTGTATAGTTTCATAAATTTTGGATGGCACCGAACCACTCATAATCGGGACAAGTACAAGTTTTAACAGATTCTAGCATCATTCAGATGTATCTTAACATTATACATTGGTTTTTATAAATTTGTATCACTTAATATTTCTTTGAGTAGCAATATTGGCTTTTTGGTCTTATTAAAACAATACATTAAATTACTTTCAACTAGTTTATTGCGGGTTACAGAAACAACACAATTAATCTTTTGGTGAAATTATAAACTGCCATGTATTCGTAAAAAAGTTAAATACATCTGTCTGATAAGTAACAGTAAGCTGTTAAAGTTTTTATTCAATAATGTAACAAGTCTGCAGTGTGTGAAATATTGTGGAATGCACCATAACTTTCACTGACAAAATGCATAAGTTAAAAGATGTTATAAATAGCAAAATAAGTATAATGTGACAGTTGGGAGCTTCAAAAATTCGGATTTCATCCTTTCAGTGAAGACATTCCTGCTCTCATGATTTCATCAACAAGAAGTAAGTTGCTTGCAATCACTGTGCTGAAAACAGAGATAACATACAATAAGGAACAGTGTCATATTTTAAAATACTATAAGCATGTCGATATGAATTTTAATTGGAAAAATTAATGAAAATACTAATAATTAGAAATTACGTTTATTGTGATTGATGCTCCATACAAAATTCTCTATAACAAAGACATTTGTCGGGTAAAAGAGTAAAGCAACATGGGAAAACCAGTAGTGTTTTTATCTCCTTAATGGCTATTGAAGACTAGCCATATCAAAGAAGATTATCTATAATAAAATTTTTAATAGTTGGATAGGACTATGTATCTCTCTTCTTAACTATGGCACTGAATTATGGGGTTGCACAACAGACACATCTCAAATGGATGTTTGCAGAGTATGCCTGTAGATACAAAATAAAATGGCAGGAAAGCTTATGTGAGGATTGAGCTACTAAAAATCTTATTGTGTGGGTTTGTCGACCTTGTTAATTATCAAATTTCTTTGTAGCCATTTAAAATCAATTTTTGCATCAACAAACTGAACTAAACAAGTGCAATGACACAGGTGAGAGCAACTTCAGTACCTTAGATAACTACTATTGACAAAGAACAAAATGAAGAAGAGCCTTTATATGAATTTTTTTCTGTGGCTCAACTTGTCGTGAATTGTTTAAAGATACTATAACGAGTGTCTCAAAACAAAAGCTGTTTGCAGAGAAATGTAATTCTACAAGGCATGTTAAGTTGCAAATATTATATCTCATAGATAACAGGATGTTGTGAATTGGTTTATGTGGAAAGAACTAGGATCCACACTGTAACTATTTTATAAGTAGGTGGTTTTCCTTTTCTTCTAAACTTAATCATTGGATAAGTTCTCAAACTTTGAACTGAACTTAAGTGAGAAGTGAAATTTTAATTTTACACACACACACACACACACACACACACACACACACACACACACACACACACAGAGAGAGAGAGAGAGAGAGAGAGAGAGAGAGAGAGAGAGAGAGAGAGATTCTCTTCTTTACATTTACATATATTTAAAACATACCAAGAGTTCAGTATCTGCTTTTTCACAATATAATTATCAACAATGCCATGGTCCATTGGTTTCAAGGCTTCACCAGAGTTTATGTCAAGTCCAACAGGCTCCCCTGCTATTCTTGCTTCTTCTTGTAATTTCACAATGACTTCTTGGGTATCAAAACCACTGTTCACAGCTGTAAATAATAAGGGAGATATTGTTTGACTTATACTAGCCAAAACTGTGACATTTTACTACTGGCTCCAGTATACAAATGTTTAAGAAAAGTGACAAGCATAAGCATTTATAAGCCACTGGCATATACATCACTGAAAAGAAGCTATTGCACCAATGATGGTATCAGATAATTACGAGAATTTAAAACATCACTGCTGGTTGCAACTGATGACTTAACAACAATTTCAGATTAACTTTATAACTTGTGTGTACCAGTTTAGTAGTTATTGAACAGAAATACGTATGTGAAAGTTACTGGAATATGTTTTGATTTCTACCCACTAATGGGCTATAACCGACTTAAAATTACTTTGTGATTGACAGATTGCAGTGGTGGTGGTGGTGGTGTCGGTGGTGGTGGATGGGTGGATGGGTGGATGGGTGGGTGGGTGGGGGCAGCGTTGCAAGCGTGCAGCCAGCCATACGTCACAAGGTGCTTTATGTAGGTACAAAAGAGGCAATACAGCAAGCATGTGACTATGACTGAATGGCAGCTGTCCCCTATCATTTGACTTGCTGAAACATCAATCATGAGGAAATTTTAATCTGAGCACAGACTTCGTGGAATATTAACAGTTGTATAGCCTGTTATGATTTGTTCTAACATTCTTATCCTCATGCACATGTTTTTCACATGAAGACTGAAGCATAAGAACACTACACATCAGTTTTATGAACTACCGAAAGTAGGGCCTGCAGAGGGCACGGTGGCTGATGCGCAATGACCAATTTTTGTCCGAAGAACTGGGAGAATTCATTCATTTGTTCAGAAGGGAAGGACGACAGCGTGCGCTGCCTTTTGGCCCGTCAGCGATGACAGAATCGGGGCGCATATCCTGCAATTTTTCTGAAACGATTCTACAGAAACATCGAGTAAAAAAAATAATTTTTGTGTTACTTATAGCTTTATATACCAGGTTCTTGATAATGTGACCAATACTTTGTTAATGGTCATAGTTATTGTGATATTTACATTGAAGTAACACATACGAGAAATTCTAAAAAGTTCGAAATGAAAAAAATTGTACTTGGGATGTGCTTTTACATAAGCTACTGATCTTACTTTTTCTCAGTTTCTCAATTAATAAATTTAATAAACCGCTGTTTTAGAAGTCTCTCGCAATTGTGTCTGCACAACACATTTTGTAAACTTTGCCATGTTTCGGCAAAAGAAGCAATTTTTAACATGGTAACAAGCGAAATGTGTAGGTTTTTCTCAAAGTTCGGCACGCATGACGTTTCTCTGAAATTTACAAATGGTTAACAACCCTAGTAAAAATAAATCGCATTTTCAGGGGAATTCTTTTTATATACTAACCAAAGAAGAGGTGACAGACCTTTCTGAATGATGGCCTTGCATGTGTGGTTGTGGGGGTGGAGAGGCTCCATTAAATATTCAAAAAAATGTGAGCTTCAGTTTAAAACAGCACTTCCCTCCAGTGCTCAGTATTTCCCCTACAGCGTCTGGGCGTAACCCCCACACTACTGCTCTCCGCCCTTCTTTCAGCCACAGTATTTTGTGCAGAGACTACTGGATTTAAAATTCTCGCTATACTAGTAATTAATATTTGTCATAAAAATTATAGGACATGTGTGCTGAAACATATCTGCACCAAGAAATTAAGAAGAATTTGTGTTTCTGAATACAAGCAGAATCTATTCCTACAACCTTTCTGAAAACATCAATACTTTTACAGTTTTGCAAACCTAATGACGACAACATAAAATGTTCTACCTATTCTCATTACCTTCAGAAAAATTATTTTTGCACATATTTTTACACAGAGACCACTCGTTTTTACTTATAATATTCATATGTAATTACCAACTACACTTACCTAAAGTCTTTGGAATAACAAGTAGAGCTTCAGCATACGCTTGGACACCTAATCGCATTTTTCCTTTTACTTCATCCTTATAACGAGAAAGTTCTTGGTATGCAGATATTTCAAATGCTCCTGCACCAGGAACCACACAACCTGAAATTTTAGAGTACACAATAAATCAATACAAGTATATATACAGACTGGAAAAAAACGTTTCCTACTCAAAATACAGCAAAACAAGTGAAAATTTTTTGTTGAGAAATTACTTTCTATGTAAAACACCTGAACATTTTGCTGTCTCAATTACAAATGGAATGCGTTACAGATATGGTGAAGTAAGACACCTACATAATCATACTGGTACGTCTTTCAGTATCAAAGACCTATACCTCATTCAATGATTTCATCTGGTTCTCTTGCAATATAATTTTCATCACTCCTACCATTTCAACATTTGTAAAACAAGACACATGAAGAAAACACATTATAAAGTTAGACTCCCTTTTTACACTTTTCAGCAGACTATCCCAAAAAATTGTAAAATGCAGGAAAAAGAATGTGTAGGAAAATAAAGGAAAGCATAAGAAACACACCAAGCAAAAATGAATAAATTACCCTTCGTGTCATTCTCTTTATACTGCTGAAAATATGAAATTAAAACAATTTTGCTTATTTACAAAAATCCGAAATAATTGTTTTTGTTTCTTTCTAACAGCAAGGAACTCTACTTGTCTCTCCATAGTATAAAAAGCATCAAACCCTTCATCGTTGTCACCTGATGCACTACCAATCAACTGCCTCAAAATATTACAATCATGTCCAATGGCGTAAATAAAACATGAAAGCAAAAGACTTTCCTGAAACCACATAAACGGATATTCATGTTCTAATGAGACTTGTTATTGATAATCATCATAAACTTATGGTAAATAAAACTTGTAACACAGTATTCGTCAAAAGACTGAAGTTGCCAATCTTCATAAACAGTAAGCACAAAACCCACAGCTTATTGCCAACAAAGATGTCACTCTATTCAGGGATGTCCTACGTGAAAAAGAGGGCGGAAATTGTCGTCATATTACTGAGTGCCTTGAGGAGGAAAGTTTACATCTAACATCAGCTCGTAAGATTGCTACTAGAATCACTATCATCAGAGCTTGATCATAATTAAGACAGTGACTCAGAATACTTCCCCAGCTTCCCGAGCATTGCAAACATGTAACACAGGCGGCCAAGACCCAACACGACAATAATAAAACTTTCGCTTATTCTAAAGCTAGTTACACGATCAATAACTGTGTATAGTCTATGTTTTCTGCTTTGTTACAAGGCTGACTTTAAGCCGGAATACAATGCACTTTTTGCAGTGATCTATATAAAAATCAATGTTGAAGTTAATAATAATGCCAAAGAAAACTTAAAATGTGGGAAATACTGTAACACAGAATCATTAACAATGGGAAAGCACTGTATTGAGAGAATAGCACTTCTGATTGGACTGATAAAAAATGAACATAAAAAGCAGGAAAACATAAAATGCAGGGAAGTAAAAACTTGGTTTTACTGTATGTATTTTTCCAGATTGAACAAGGACTAGCCCCTGCGATTTAGTAATGCCAAGCATGCACGCCCCCCCCCCCCCCCCCAATTGTCCCGCCCCCCCTCCAGTTGCTGGTTTCATAATAGCACCTTACCACGACAAGCAACCCATATTCTTCCCACAGATTATTTAGTACTTACTTGTCGTCATCACATTAATGGGATAGCACTAAAATAGATCCATACAATCTCTGCTGCAGTAAGGAGGAGGGTGAGACACCTTTTTCAGATTCCCAAACTTACTATTTCCATCACTTGGAGGTGTTCTGAAAATCTGGAATGAATAAATCAACTTGATACTTTAGCTGTGTTGCTTGTGATTTGGGGGAAAAAAATTAGGAGGAGGTAGGGAACTTGAGCATGTCTACTCACTGGCTTTAGAGATTTGCCTGGCAATCTCCACTTAACAAAAATTTCTTTGGCAGATAATCTTGAAAATACGATTCAGGAGAGACTAAATTACAACCCACTGTGCATCATACCTTCAGCTGGTACACAAAGTCTCTAAATGTCATGAACATACAAGTACAACTTGGTTGATTTTTATCTAGGGAAACGGTTTTGAACGATTGAGCTGTTGGCTTCACTTTGTGGAAGCTACACTTCTTAAATTATACACTGCTATCTTTCTAGGTACATACAGAAGTGTGCTGCTTGTTGACTTAGGATAGCAAATTAGCTGTCATTGTGGGTCCTTTTCCTTCAAAGAAAAAGAGATTCAATGATACATTCTAAATATGTCAAACTGTTAAGCTTAGACGTATGTGGAAGTTTGGAACTTTTAAACAAAGAGTTCTTCTTATTGTGCAGCTATGATGTAAGTTTCTTTCCAATCATACAATTGAGAATTTGAATTAAAAAAAAAATACTAGTGAAGGCTGGGACAGCATGGGATAGGTATCTGAAAGGATTGGAGAGAAACTGATGTCAGCAAACATAGCTCCAGCATTTTTTACACCAGAAAATTTGGCAGTAGCTTAGGGGACACTGGCACGTATTGTACAGTAGGTTAAGGGACACTGGCATGTATCTTGCTGAGTGCAATACAAGCCAGTAGTGAAAGAGCAGATACATCAGTCAGACGTGCAGGAATTTTGATACAAGGTTTAAAAAACACAAAGACCTGGCCAATTCCAGGTCAGCTTTGACAATGCATTTAATTGACAATCAGCATCAGCTGCAGCAGGTTAGCAATTATTTAAATGTCTTACACACTCTAGGGCAACGGCCTTGCCGCAGTGGATACACCCGTTCCCGTGAGATCACCAAAATTAAGCGCTGTTGGGCGTGGCCAGCCGCCATGCGATATTGCCATTTTTCGGCGTGCACTCAGCCTCGTGATGCCAATTGAGGAGCTACTCGACCGAATAGTAGCGGCACTGGTCAAAGAAAACGATCATAACTAGGGGGAGAGCGGTGTGCTGACCACGCGCCCCTCCTATACGCATCCTCCACTCAGGATGACACGGTGGTCGGATGGTCCCAATGAGCCACTTGTGGCCTGAAGATGGAGTGCTTTTTTTTTTTACACACTCTAGAGAAAGTTTGGATATTAAATGTCCTGAAAGAAACTGAAATTCTCTCGATAAAATTAATGGATGCACTGACCTCTATTACAAAAAGATTGTTTCCATCTCTTCTGCTGTTTCTGCCTGCTTTTCCAACTTAAACAGTTCAGCAATCACATATGTTTCATACTCCACCTGCACTATGGGTCATGCGTGACCTCTGTACCCACGAGTAGTATTTACTATTACATAGTTTTCCTGTTAGTGTTCCTGATCAGGAACCAAGGGGAATTCTTTTTATGCAAGTTGTGTAATTCCAAGCAGTATGTGATTTTTCCTCTCCTCTTTATTGCATTTTACAAGTTTCAAGATACTGATGACTTGGTATCCAGCTGTTATGTTGGTTTTTTCAGATTTTTCTAAGTGTCACTTTTATCATTTTGACATGGAACACCTGTTTCATGACAACACTGGGATGAGGATCCACTCCCATTGCCTTCTAACATAATATTTTCATTATTAGACTTTACACCAGAAGATGGAACTTACGTGGGATTATGTTGCTAGTTTAGAAGCGGGGTCATTTTTTTCACGGCTAAAATTTTTTTCTCACCTAGCTCGCTTCGTATTTTAAATTACTATTGCTCGCTTGGACGTATGACAACACAATTTATTGCTGTTTTACATGAAGCAAATAATGAAGGAATAGGCATAGGTTTGCAATTGTGAAACAACGGAACTGCACCAAATCATTTTATTTTTGGTTGGCGCACTTTATACACAGGCACACATGCTTGAGGGTTAAAGGGGGTCCAGCTGTGCATAATTAAACTATCCAGCAAAGTACCTATCACTGCTGTTCATGCAAACACCAACAGAATAACACAGTAGTCCATGTTCACGTGCATACTGTAACTCAACCATTCACTAAAAACATATGTGGAAAGGAGTGTATCAACAACAGTTTCACAGTCACTTTGTTCTTTCTTCTGCTTGTAAAGAATGCAAATTTTAAAATCATATGTGTTGTATACCTTAGCCTCCTCCAAACATATGTGAAAGAGTCCATCACATGTTTGAGAAGCAAAAATTTTCCATTAAAATGCTACTCTTGCCCATACCCTTACTAACTTGTCAGTCTATGCCTTAACTGACTGAACCATCGGCATGCACTACATATAAGTGCCCTAAGTAGCAACGGGTTCAAGATAGGACTTGATTCAGCATCCCTTCTGTACTCACTGTTCTTCACAGATCTGCGGGAGAGATCTCTCCTGTACTGTTGTGTGAAACTGTTCCGCCTTTGTAATGAAATGTGTCTTCACTGATGAATGTGTGTTCTGTTTGATCTCATACGAATTTCCAGTGAAAAAGTTGTTAAGAGAACTATGACATAGCAAATCTGACATACCAATATGGTACTGTGTCATGTACAAATGCATTTTAGTCATGAAAGAGAGTGTGTGAGTACTTGTGTGCTGCCGCCGGGATTGTAGTTCCAATAACTCACCTTGATAGGATGAAGAATATTTCCTACCTCCAGAAATTTAAATGCAGCTCTTACTGACCCTTTGTCAATTCACTCATTACCCAAATCACTGATACACACTATACTAAAGATACTGTAGGTACTTTCAGGTCAATATCGCAGTTAAAGGCTAGTAAAATAAATTTTTGCACATTGTTTTGTGAAACCCACCTTTTATTGAAGCATACTACAAGACTATCGTTCTGTTCTCCATGCACAGTAAGTGCACTTTACACAAAACTACATTGTTGCTGCTGCAATGCCATGAAAAATTTTTGTACACCATTATACTTTCTGCATCAAAAATCAAGTGTATGGAGAAGAGAAAGAATTGAGATCTCGGAGCCAGAATAATTAATTTTTTCACAGGGATCACCCTGCATACAGGGTGTTTCAAACAGGACTTTACAACTTTGAAAATTTATACAAATTAATTCACAGTATCTACAGAGGTGATTGTAGTGTCAATTTGTAGGGAAATACGTCAAGTTTTGTCTTGCGTAGTTCGCTAGTGCCGAGTCACATCGTAAGGAGTGCCAGCAGCAGTTGCGTTAAAGATGGCTGCCTTCACTGGACCCAAGTATGTGTGTTTTGGTTTGAAGAACCAAAGTCGGCAACAAAAGTTCAGCATAATTTCCACACCAAGTACGCTAAAGATCCTTCTAGTAGGCCTACGATTTATGAGTGGCATAACTGTTTTGTAGAAACAGGGTGCTCCCTAATACATGGGAAATCATCAGGTCATCCAAGCACATCTGACAACGTTGTTGAGCAAGTGGGACAACGTTTTATCAACAGCCCTACGAAAATCAGCACTGTGTGCATCTCACAAATTGCAAATCCCACATACTATTGTCTGGCATGTGTTGAGAAACCATTTACATTCGAAAACTGTACAGATTGACGATCGTACAAGCCATAACATATTGATAAAATTGCTCACAAGAATTTCTGTGCAGATATGTTAAATCGATTACATAAGGATGAATATTTTTTGAACAAAATCATCTTTTCTGACAAGTTCAACTTTCAACTAATGTGGCAAGGTAAACACACGAAATTGTATGATTTGGGGCAGTGAAAATCCAATCAAACATTGCAACATGTTCGTGATAGCCCTAAACTGAATTTTTTTGTGCACTGAGCAAGAACAAAGCATACAGCCCCTTTCTTTCTGTGAGAGAACTATCAATGGGATAGTGTACCTGGATATGTTACAACAATTTTTGATACCATGGATCGATGAGGATGACCAAGAACGAAATGTTTACTTCATGCAAGATGGTGCACCACCCCATTACCTGGCTGGCATCCGGGATTTTCTCAGTGACCACTTTCCAGGTCAATGGACTGGCAATGATACGCCAACTGCATGGCCCCCACATTCCCCAGACCTGACACCACGCGATATTTTTGTGGGGGGATTCATCAAGGATATCATGTTTGTACCTCTTGTGCTGCCTTCTCTACCTGAACTTAAAGCAAGAATTTACACTGCCACTAGGCAAGTTACACCTGAAACGCTACGAGTTTGGGAAGAAATTGACTTCCGATAGGATAACCAATGAAAGCCACATACACATCTTATAGTTTAAGGTAAAAAAGACTTGATGTTTCCCTACAAAATAACACTAGACCCAGCTCTATACCTTCTTTCAATAAATTTATATGAATTTTTAAAGTTGTAAAGTCCTTTTTGAAACACCTTGTATTTTTAACCGCTGAATGCTCTCCGCTGTTGTACTCTCAAGTACAGTTCTAGACACTAACTTTTTGTCAAAATCATCAAAAACTGCAATTTCTGTTTTCATTTATATCAATTCCTTGGAGAATCAAAACATGTGCCCACCTCTAGAGATTCTGCTACTGTTACTACACTGTTCATAAGGAATGCAAAACATTCAGAAATACTGCAAAGATTTTGTCATTTTACGAACTTACGCAAAATTTAAGTTATTCCTGGCTTCTTCAGTGTTGGCTAGATCAGTAAAAAAATGTTTCAATACATTCGATAAGACAATTTAAGATTGTTTTCGAATGTGTGTGTGTTTTTTTTTTTTTTGTTTTTAACACACATCGACCAGAGTAGCACTACGCATTGGCCCTTGCTCCTGCATTTCCATCACTACCAAACACTCATCAATGCACCATACCACAAAAGATTGAAAGCACACACAAACACACAATAAAATTTTGTGATGGCCACTATAGTTACCACCACTTGGACTGGTATGTAAGAGAGCCTTGTTTGTAGTCAACTGGATTCTTTTCCCCAGCCTGGCCAGTCATGCTCGAAGGAAAGGCAGTTCCAATTTATTTAAAAGCAAATATAGTTCCTCAACCTTCACTCCTCTTTCATAAAATAAATAAATAAATAAAATTAAAATATGGTAAGCTGTTAAAGTGCAAGTTCAAACACAAACTATGTGGGTACTCCAGAATTTGAGTACCAGCTGTTAGCCAACTGCTATTACAGATATCTTTCCAATACTTTTTGCCTCCAGATTTGTGGTTGTTTGTTTGTTTTGCTTTAGGGTGCAAAAAACAACTGGGGTCATAAGAGCCCAAGTCAAAAGTATGGAACATGAACACAAAGAGGAGTTAGACTGTACATCAGTCCCAATGGACAGAATAGTAGACAGCTAAAAACAGGCACGTGGAAAAAGGGCTAAAAAACCATACAGGAATGGAGGTCCAAAACTAAAACTAAATGGCCTTTGCTGTATTGCTTCAGTGGATAAAAAGTAAAATGCGGTTGACAGCCCTTATGTCACTTGCTAAAACTGCTGATAAAGCAAGCAGCAAACCCAAGTTGGAAAGTAAATGGTTTAAAAAAGGGCATTCCAGCACGAAGTGGCAGACAGTTAAAATTTGGGCACAATATGTACAAAGTGGTGGGGTAGTGCCACTTAGCAAATGACGATGGCTAAAAAGGTAGTGCGACGTACGCAGCCGAGTTAAAATAATCTCCTCCTGGGAGGAGGGCAGAGAGGTGGTTGGTTGGTTGGTTGGTTTAAGGATTGAAGGGACCAAAATGCAGAGTTCATCGGTCCCCAGAGAGGTGGTGTCCGAGGTGCTGGGAGGGACTTAATAAGCTGAAGCTTATTCCCATGAAGGGAGGACCATTGGTGATGCCAAAGGGACACCACCCCCTGACAGATGGCTATGCAGAGATCATCGGAGGGAATATAGGTACTTGCAGGCTAAGGTACAGGGATTGCAACCTTGGCAGCTGCTTCATTTCATGGCAGACCGCCATGACCAGGGACACACAGAAATAGGACACCGGCTCCACCAAGAGTGAGGAAGTGACAGTTTTCCTGGACCCACTGCACTGCGGGATGGGCAGTGTGCAGTGCACATAGACTTTGAAGGGCACAGAGTGTATCTGAGCAGAGGACACAATTGAAAAGGCCGAGTCACTGGATGTACTCCATGGCCTGATAGAAGGCGAAGAGCTTGGCTGTAAATACTGAGGAGTGTGCCGGAAGCTGATATCGAAAGACACGGGTGCCAATGACTAAGGCACACCCGACCCCATGGTCAGTCCGAGAGCCATCAGTGTACTGCTGCGAAGTCCCATGTGAAGGTCGTGAAACTGGAGGCGATAGACCCGAGGCTGGAGTGGTGTCCTTAGGAAGCGAATGAAGGCCAAGGTTAACATGGGCCGCTTCACGAAGCCAAGGTGGTGAAGCGTTCACACCCACAAGTAAAATTGCAGATAGTGTGAAGTTAGGCTGCCACATCAAATGGCGAAAGTGGACTCCATGAGGTAACAAAGAAGAGGGACCAATCCCATACTGACAATCAAAGGAATCATCAAAGGAGCAGGCACAGGAGGGGTGGCCACGCATGGCAGACAAACGGCATGAATACCTGCTGAGGAGAAAGTCACGGCGGTAGGACAGTGGTAGTTCAGCAACTTCAGCATACAAACTTTCAACTGGGCTGGTGTAAAAGGCGCCTGTGGCCAAACGGATGCCATGATGGTGGATAGTGTTGAGATGGTGTAGAGGAAAGGGCATGCAGACGCATACAAAAAGTGCCCATGGTCGAGTTTCAAACGGACAAGGGACCGGTACAAATGGAGGAGGGTGGTTTTATCGGCACCCCAGGAAGTACCGTTGAGGACATTTAGGAGACAGAGGAACACCGTACAGTGGGTTGCCAGGTAAGACATGTGGGAAGACCAAGAGTTTCCTATCGAGCATTAGCCTCAGAAATTTTGTAGTTTCAAAGAAAGGAAGGGCAACAGGCCCCAGATGTAGAGATTGCGGGAGAAACCATTTGCACTGACAGAAATTCATAGAGACTGTTTTGTCGATGGAAAAGCAAAAGCCATTGTCGACGCTCCAGGAGCAAAGACGATCAAGACAGTGCTGAAGACGCCCCTCAGCAAGACAGGTCCGTGATGAACTGCAATACATAGCAAAATCGTCAACAAAAAGAGAGAAAGAGATGTCAGGCGGGAGACAGGCCATTATAGGGTTAATCGCGATCAATGAGGACGATGCTCAGAACAGAACCCTGAGGCACACTGTATTCCTGGATAAAGGTGTCCAACATGGTAGAACTCACACACACCTTTAAAACTTGGTCTTGTAAAAATGCCCAAAGAAAACAGAGCAGGCACCCACAGAAGCCTCACATGTAAAGAGTACAGAGGATACCAGTTCTAAAAGCAAGTGTTGTAGGCCTTCTCCAAATTGAAAAACATGGCCACAGTCCGGGATTTCCACAGAAAACCATTGATGACATGAGTGGACAAAGTAACGAGATGGTCAACAGCAGAACGCCGCACTCTAAATCCACACTGTGCATTCGTTAGTAAATGGCAAGACTCAAGCCACCACACCAGCCGGGCATAAATAATACGTTCCATGACCTTGCAAACACATCTAGTAAGAGAGATGGGGTGGTAGCTAGAAGGAAGGTTTTTGTCCTTACCAGGCTTAGGTATGAGTCGGACTGTGGCTTCAAACCAGCATCCAGGAAATGTGCCCTCGGCCCAGACGCAGTTGTATGTGTTGCCCGCAAGAGAAAGGTGCTGCAACATCTGAATGTGGATGGTGTCTGGCCCTGGGGCAGAGGATTGGGATGAACTGAGAGCATGATATAGCTCTCTCACAGTAAAGGCAGTATTGTTGTAGCACTAACTATTTGGAGAAAAGAAGGGTATCGCCAGAGCCGCCTCCGCTCCATTTCTGATGGAGGAAGGCAGGGTGATAGTGGGAAGAGCTCGAAACTTCCAGAAAATGGCAGCCCACGGTGTTTGAGAAACCAATAGGGTCCATGATGACATCAGTGACAGCGAATGCTGGAGGGACATATATGGTGCAAAGGGGAAAAAGTCAGGTGAGGAAGAAAAGGCGAACTGCAACAGCTTGAAAACAGGTAGTCCGGAAGACGAGTTGAATATTCCAGAGAGCCGTCGGAGGTTGGCCCACACGACAGAGGAAGTGTGGAACTGTTAAAAGGACTAGTGAATGAAAGCCAGCTAGCTCTTGATATCCCGAAGAACGCAATGACACATTGCGTGCATCTTTTTATAATGAATGCGGTCTACATGCACAAATTTTGTCACGGCATGCCTCAGTCCATCAAGGGACTGGGACACAACGTGGTAGAGGAAGTGCAGGGGATGGAATGTTCTGCAGCAGTAAGGATAACGTTTGTGAGATATCCACCTTGTCATCACAACTGAGGAAATCCTGTTCTTCGAAGATTACCAGGGAGGAGTAAAGCTGCCAGTCAGTCTTAGAAAGCTGCCATTTAGGCGTGCACGCAGATGGGGTAGGAGTCAGCAAACGGATAGCACACAGAAAATTGCCGCTTGAGTAAATGTCAGAAAGAACGGACCACTCAAGACAACAGACAAGCTGGGCAATGCAGAAGGATAGGTCCAAATGGGACTAGGTGTGCGAGGAGTCAGGAAGGAAAGTGGGTGCCCCAGTATTGAGGCAGAAGAGGTTAAGTTGGTTAATGTGGTCATCCAAGAGGGCAACTCTGACAGGTCCTGGGAGAACCCCAAAAGGGATGATGTGCATTAAAGTCACCGAGTAGCAAAAATGGGGGAGGTAGCTGCCCAATAAGTTGAAAGAAGTCTGCCCTGGTGACAGCAAATGATGGAGGGACATACATGGTAAAGAGGGAAAAAGTCAGGTGGGGAAAGAAAAGGCGAACTGCAACAGCTTGAAAATAGGTAGTCCGGGAGATGGGTTGAGTATGAATGTCATCCCGTATGAGCAACACGACACCCCCATGAGGGGGAATGCCAACCTCAGGGGGGAAGTTCAAAACGAAATCGGTAAGAAACGTGGAAGTTCGAAGCGGTCATGAAGGCAGAATACAAGGGGACATTGCGACAGTAAAAGAAGCCATAAATCCTCTTCGTGCAACCGAAGGCCATGGATGTTCCATTGGAGGAGAGTCATGATGAAGAGATGTAGAGGTGTCACCTCAGCAGCTGCCGAGTGACAGCTGGGGTAGAGGCACTACTACAGGGCACAGAAGCAGGATGATTCTGCTCCATGGGGGTCCACAAAAGCATCAGCTTGCTTGTGCGGTTGGTCTGTGGAGCCAACACAGAAAAGCGGCTGTTGGTGCACACCGGCGACACGGAGCCTGGCTGGGCTAAGGTATCATGGGCTGACACCATCGAAGAAGACTGTTCGAGGTGGCGAAGGAGGTCATTTGCTTTTGGTGGACTTCTTCGAGCTTTTCTGGTTAGATGAAGACTCAGGTGTTGTTTAGCTGGAGGGACGGAGGACGTCTTCATGGGAATACTCCTTCTGTCCTTTCCAGCCAACCAGTTGAAAGCTTGTGGCTTCGCCCCTTGAGGCAAGAGTTTGATTGCTTGTTGCACAGCTGGACGTGGGGATGGTGATGTGACCTTGACATTGGACGATTTCACAAACTCCGAGCTGAATTGGAGGTCACATGTCTGTATGGCCATGTTCTTCATTGAGTGAGGGGTAACAAGAAGAGAACTATAGGTACGAGACGGGAGAACGCAGGGTTTGTGACAAGCCAGTAACTTGTGAGTGACTTGATAAGGCACCTTTTTCTTTACCCACATATCTTGAACAGCCCGCTCATCACGATACATTGAACACTCCCGAGAGGCGGCAGCATGGCCACCATTGCAGTTGACACAGCGAGGACAAGGAGGTAGACAATCACCCTCATGCGTATCCCTACCACATGTGACACATTTGGTTGGGTGTTGACAAGATGTTCTAGTGTGGTGAAACAATGACACTGGTAGTAGCACGTCTGGTTCGGAATGTATGGCCGGACAGTGACAATTTCAAAGCCTGCTTTGAGCTTGGACGGAAGCACCACTATCAAAGTTGAGTAAGGGAGTGTGGGTGGGCACTAAGGTGAAATCTACCTTTTTCTGACATGATGAATGACAATGACACCCTGATCAGAGAAGTTAAGATTGTATTTTGGCCTCGGTTAGACTGTCTGCCAGCCTGGTGTAAATTACACCACAGGAAGAATTCCAAGTCCTATGGGCCTCAACATGAACAGGGTAACCGTGGAGAAGTGAGGCAGAAGCAGTTGTGCTTGGGAATCAGAAGTGGTCTCCAAAAGCAAAGTGCCAGTCTGTAAACGAGAGCAGGTTTTCACAGGGCCAGCACTTGCATCTACACCTTTCTTAGTAATAAACGGATTTGCTGTGGCAAAGTACTGACCATCTTCAGTATGTGAGACCACGAGGAACCCGTGGCACGCGGGAAGCCCCATTGCGTTTACGTTTGGTAGATGTTGAGTGGGAAGATAATTGACTCATTGCGAGGAAATCCCCCAAGATTGCCCGCGTCTCCAATGGTGCACTCCTTCCAACTGGGGGCCCCCTTCACAAGAGGGTGCACCTGCCTTAGGTGATTGTTCACACCTCAGGCCACATCTCCCAACACCTGACAGAGGGACCAACTGGCCATTTGGGAAGGTTACAGATCAGGCAATCATCCCTCCCTATGCCTGGCCTGTACCAGGGGATACGTGCGAGCCCTACCTGTCGACCAGGGGTTGGGAATTGTGTGTTACCCAGTCACCTGTTACGCGTCAGACACATTGGTCGACCTTCAGGAGCACACAAGGAGGAACAAGGAAAGAAGACGATCCTCAAACGCCGAAGTGGAGGAACGAGAGAAGAAGGGAAATGAAAGGAAAACAGAGTGAAAACCAGAGGTGAGGTTGTTCGCACGTCAGCGACAGAATGCAGGTCATTCCCAATAATATCCCAGACATGTTCCCCAAGGGAAGGGAAATAGAAAAGCCAGAGGATAGACATGCAGCATGGAAGAGAAAAAATGCTGCGAAGGCTGGGGCCCCATGGTAGCCAAGCACAAACCCACCAAAGAGTGGCAGGCCCCTTGGGGGATTTGTGGTTGGCGAGGTCTCTCTTCCCTTCCAATGGAATAAACTGCAATTCATGGAAAAGGAACCAACTTTTATGCACCACAGTTACAGTAAAAGTGGAGAAAATGGTACTTCGATTTCAGAATAGTGTAACGAAGTGCATAAAATCTACACGCAAGACAATTCTTGGGTAATGACATATATACTGCCGAAATCAGGCAGTCACAGCCCTTACCTGCATACAAGTAATTCTGTTACACCATAAAAGAACACTACATGCTTTGATATTCAATGCAAACATAAAGCTGAAGATACTAACTTACCATCATCTATAGCATTTTTGATGGCACGTAACCCATCCCTAACTGCATCTTTTATCTGTGTAAGTGTGTGTTTATTGGGACCTTTAATCAGTATGGTGACACTTCTTGGTCCTTTGCATTCCTCGACGAATGTGAATTTGTTTTCGCCCTAGAAAATGGATAAACATAGCTATCAAAGAATGTTTATTTTCTATGAACATTCTGCAATTGTAAACTGCCCTATAAAGTATTGTTATTATTTCTCTTACACAAAAGTAAGACTTAGACCAAAGCAGTATAAAAATATTTGCTTACCAATACATGCTCATATACAAGTCCAGCAAATCCAAGGCTTTCTTCAGTTAAATCATCAACACTGTTCACAGCAACTCCTCCACAGGCCAATGCCAATCGTTCCATATTTCGCCTTTTAGCTCGTCTCAGCCCAATGATGTGTTCCTTTGCGAGCATATCTAATGACATAGGGTCAATTCCCTGAAAGGCAATATTCTTCCTGAAGCAGACCTCCAACACAAATGGTATTTCACGAAAAACCAGCAACAATAACTGATACCCACTGAAACCTCAAAACCCCATATCTGATTTGATCAACAACAAATGTTCAGAACAAAGCAAGATTTACAAAAAGAAACTGATGAAACCAAACATATATGTTCAAGTGAATTAAAACAACAAAACAAAGTCCCATTGGCATATGTGAGTTTTCTTAGACTGAATTCCATGTACCTCCTGGGGTACATGGACGTATGAGGATGATTGCTAATAGTAGTTATACTTTCCAATTGATCTTACTATTTTGACAAGTTCGAGAATTTTTGGCAGGGTCTACATTATTACCAAAATGGGTGTTAGTAATATGACTTACTTATGCAAAACTAGGCTACACACAACAATTTAAGGATTATGCTATTAAAGTGGCAAAGCCACGCAGATACTGGAACTTACCTTCTGATTAATAACTACAAAATTTTTGTCAGTATTATCACAGAGCTTTTTCTTAAGTTCTACAACCTTTTTAACTCTCTGCTCTATGAATTCTCTTTCTGCTGCCACTAATTTCTCACGTTCTTCAGCAGACTTGTAGAAAAACCCAGAGTTCACTTCACTGTCAACATAAGGAATCATTTTTGTAATTGGAAAGCACATTTAATAAGGAGAAAACCTTAAAATTAAATAATGGAAAGTTCAGGCCAGAATATCAAAAATATTATGGAAAGGACAGACTGTTACTCACTCTGCTCTCTCCAGCCACAACGACGACGACAGAGACAGAGACAGAG
Organism: Schistocerca americana; assembly: GCF_021461395.2. Classification (NCBI taxonomy): domain Eukaryota; kingdom Metazoa; phylum Arthropoda; class Insecta; order Orthoptera; family Acrididae; genus Schistocerca; species Schistocerca americana. The sequence goes on along the minus strand of NC_060126.1, from coordinate 397,097,450 downwards.
ACAGAGAGAGAGAGAGAGAGAGAGAGAGAGAGAGAGAGAGGTAGGTTTTCTATTCCTTTTTGATGAAAGCTTTGGCCGAAATCTCAGCATGTAAGAGCCCTTTTTGCTGTGCCTGTCTACAGCTCACCACATCACCTGTACAGTGAGTAGCAATCTACCCTTTTCATAGTATTATTAAAACTAAATTACGTGGACAAACTATATCCCTTCAAGAAATAGCATTTAAGATATGTAAGGCTAGAAATACAAATGTTGAGAAAAAAAAATCTTGTTTTAGGTTTAAAAGCATGTAACTTATGACAGGTCACATTCACCTGTAGTATTGATAATGATATGAAATATCAAACAGTTTTCACTTATCTTAGTGCATATCGAACCACATCTCACGCGACATTTAGTTATAATTGTATCCTAGCACTTCTGTTCTGTTTGTACCTCTCTCCTCTGAGAACTAAAGTATATCAAATGTGTGCAAAGAGGATGTAACCCAACACTTAATGCCAAAGCTGTCAAGAATCAATCTGAAAGCCAATTTCAGACTCCCAGCCTCTCCATTTTAGCATTTGCCCAATACTCACTCTATATGAGTTTCCTTACTGCATGCCATATTTTTGCACATTGCATACAAAGACAAAATTATCAAAAGCAGAGCAGTGCTTTCACAAAAGCAGGACATTAAAGCCTGACTATTTTAGAATCATTAAATTTTATATATTTTACAAAGTGTGGTAACAAACATACTCTATTCTCAATGTGAGAAGAAAATAATACATTAATACCAGGCAATTCAAAAAGAAAAAACAGGTTTAAATTGTTTGTTACAGACAAACTGTAAAAAGATAGAAACGAATTGCACATGTTACTGGACAGATGATGGAACAAAGTTTTGGCACAGCTGTACTGTTGTTTGTTTTAATAACATGGTGACAACACCACAAGAGAAATTATTTTGTGTGTTGGAATTTGCACCAAGTCACTCCATTTTTCAAGTGCAACATGCATTTTGCAATTGATTCAGCGAGATGCTGCCTCTGCACAAGCAGATTTATGACACACATAAAATTCTTTGAACTTTGTTGCATGTGGAAAGGGAAGAGCACCGGTCAGCCATCCACATCCAAACTTCCCAAACAATGGTGTGACATGTTCGGGGGAGGGGGGGTGGGGGGAGAACAACCATGCATATGAAGCCTTACAAGTTGCAGTTACTGCAGTAATTGCATCCCTGTGACCATAACACACAGTACACACTTTTTCCAAATGACATCTTTTCTGACAAATCAACAATTCATGTGTCGGGTAAACACACTGCCATAATGTAAGAAATGGGGGTGAAAGTCCTGGCGTTGTCGTCAAACATGAAAGAGACTCACTGAAAATAAAGTTTAGTCCCCCCCCATTTGTGTTCACAAAGTTCGCAGACCTTCCTTTTTTCTGGAGAAAACTGCCAGGATTGTCATACCTGGACATGCTGCAAAAGCTGGTTGTTTCCTCAACTTCACGAAGATTCCAATGATTTCATTTTTATACACGACTGCATACTGTCTCACTTTCACCTTGAGATGCAGCATTATCTTAACAACACTGTCCAACAATGTTGCATTGGAAGAGGTGGACAACAAGATCTTGTTCATTACTTTTGGAGTTCCCAACACATCTTGTGTTTTATGGTTTTTTTTCTGTGGGGGTCCATAAAAGACAGAGTCTTTGTCCCAACTATGGCAAATTAGTGTCATTCCATGTCAAATCACCCAGAACATGGCACCCACCACCTCAGAGTTTCATGACACACTGTATATTTGCTTATAACTACAAGAACTTCTGGTGATTTTCTGATAATATGGTTATTCGAGAATGTCCACACAAAATGGTAATTATCTACAGAAATACTCTTAACTCAGATGTGTATGAACTTCTGATTTGGAATTTTTTTCTAAGTTAAGAGAGGAATATAAGTTAACAAGAACACATTTATTTAAGGCATAAGTTACAAAAAAAATTACAAAAAGATATTAATGTAGGTCAAATTTCTAGAAAAATTACAGGTATGTTGAAAAACACTTATATCACATTTCTCCAACCTTCTGGGATGTTTTGGTAGTTTTGGTCTTAAATAATTTTCAAGGTTGTAGGCTTTCCAATAAAATAAAAATATTAATGGGTTTTCTGTGAAAGGATATACAAATAAATTAGCAATCGAAAAGACTTTTTACTGTGATCAAAAATGAGTCATCCCCAACTTAAATTCATCCAGTTCTAATACCCACTGCCACTGACAATTTTTTTTTTTTTTTTAAATACCATGGTAATAATCAGTGCAAAATTTCTTCCATATATTTCATACAGTTTTTGAAGGAAAAAATATGGTAAAGTTTTCAAAAAGCTAACTGTGTGCCTGAAGCTTCCCATTTGGATTGCATTATTTTAGGGGAAAAAAACAGAATTAGCTAGTTTTCAACAAATTGCTGTCATTTTTCCAGGTACCAGAAAAAAGAAGGATCTTTATGAGAAAAAATATTTAGTAACTCTGATTAACATCTAGTAGTACAGATAATCAACTTAAATTGTTATGGCACAAACAATGATTTCCTAAATATTCAAAACATTTTTAGACAGAGCCATTACATCTGGCCAGTTGCTTCGCTTTAGTACATGTCTCACATTTTGATAAAGTAATAAAAGCACAGAGCCAAAAGTTATAATTTTAATTGAAACATTTTTAGTAATAATATTAACTTTATTTAGGAGTACCCAATCAGCATATTTGAATCACACTTATTCTACACACACAAATGTTTAAATTTAAAACTTGCATGTTCTCTCTCCCTCTCTCTCTCTCTCTCTCTCTCTCTCTCTCTCTCTCTCTCTCTCTCTGTGTGTGTGTGTGTGTGTGTGTGTGTGTGTGTGTGTGTGTGTGTTTTTGTGTTTGAATCCCTTGTAAGAAATTGGATTCTGTTGACTTCATATCTTTTTATTTAAGTAGTACATTCTTCCTAATGTGTCAGATTCAGATATACCAACAGCACACAAAATGTTTTCCAAAGGCAAAAAATAAAAGTCTTCCTTTTCTGGCCACAAGAATGACACTGACAGTCCAGGTGGGCGGAGAAACAGTAGCTCACTGTCTCCTCCTCCATCACATGCATTTATGACAAAGGCAAATTACTACCTGTCATCACATACACCTGCCACTGAAGAGTGTTGTTGATGGGTACATGTCCCCTGTTGGAATTTTTTAACTGAATGAGAAAAATCAAGACTTTTCAGAACATAATTTCCAATGAATCACATAAAGTGGTTTGTAATTGTGAAAAGTCCATGTAACGCCTATTGTGCAGGTTGTCAAAAAAAATCTATTTATTTTCTCTAAGAATATATAAAAAAAAATAAATAAATAAATAAAAAGATATAAACATTAGCCTTGCAGAAACTGTAAACACAAGACACAGTTGTTATTTGTACATCATCATCTAATTGAAAAACTAGCAAAAACTAGCTTTTCTCAACACACGCTTTACAGTTCCTCCCAATCCTTCACACACAGACCTATAGTGGCTAGTAGCAAAAAAGAAATGTTCAATGTCAATGGAAAAATCTACTGCACAGCACATCCATCAGTGAAATAATGCAGTTTCTTGACACACACACACACACACACACACACACACACACACACTGAATGAGTGCATGCAGTACCATCTAAAATAAACCACTTTGGAGTTAGTGAACAAAATTTAGAAAAAATAATGTTAATGTTGGGGTTCTCCCATATACAACAAGAGTACAGTTCCCAAAGACTGCAGACACCAAGTCTTTTTTGCATATACACTTTCTTCTGAATGCTAAGTCTGTCTTTTGCTCCCGGCAACATTAGAGTGTAGTCATCATTTCAGTAAAAATCAGTGACAAACTATACAGCTTCATCAGTATTCATTTAATTTCTTTTTGTCTTCGGAATTGATAAAATACTTCTCTATCTTTTCAGTTTCCTTGCCTATCAAACTAACACTGAATTCTACCAAAAAACAAAGATGATGTGACTTACCAAACGAAAGCACTGGCAGGTCGAAAGACACACAAACAAACACACAAAATTCAAGCTTTCGCAACAAACTGTTGCCTCACCAGGAAAGAGGGAAGGAGAGGGAAAGACGAAAGGATGTGGGTTTTTCGTCTTTCCCTCTCCTTCCCTCTTTCCTGATGAGGCAGCAGTTTGTTGCGAAAGCTTGAATTTTGTGTGTATGTTTGTGTTCGTTTGTTTGTCTGTCGACCTGCCAGCACTTTCATTAGGTAAGTCACATCATCTTTGTTTTTTGATAAATTTTTCCCACGTGGAATGTTTCCCTCTATTATATTAACACTGAATTCTGGCATTTTTTTTTTCTTTTGACCAAGAGGGAGCAGCTAAAGTTAAAGTTTTGATTTTTTCAGATCTCCTTGCACCAGCTACTTCTTTCATTAACAATTTCATAGCATCAAACTCTTTGGTCTTTGTAACAATTTAATCACTCATTTTTATCCTTCCTACTGTCAAATTTCAACACTACAATCCAATGCCTGATACACTTTCTCTTCCAAACACGTTTCACTTTTTCTTGCTTCCATTTGCCATATGATATTTACTAAGGTGTGTGTGAATGAAGTTTTTAGGGACAGCGCATCAAATCATCTGAAGTTTTATTTGCATACTTGATACTTTGACTTTTTAGCACTGACTCTCATAATGTAACTTCCAGGTCACTGACGTCACTTTCATTTCCATCATTATTTCAGTTTTTGTTCACAAATGTCACATGTACACAGTTTATTGCCTAGTCTCCCATTTATTCTCCTAGCACTTAATGATTTAGACAAAGATAAACTTACTGACCAGACGGATTTTTTAAAACCATCTGCCTGTGTATTCTGAAAGGATAAAAAGTTCTTTGGTAGCTTTCAAAACATTTTAAATAAAAGTAACTGTGATCCCAACAAACGGTTCTTTCTTGATCATCTGGAAAATTTACTTTGGACCATAACACTACTGAATCTTGTTAGTCATAACTAAGCTCTGAAAATTTTTGAAGAGTTTTTACTAAGGTGTATCTCATCAAATGAACAGGCAACTTAAATAATTTTCGGCCCCTACATGAATTCATATTTTCGATCAAGTAACTGAGCACTACTTCAGTTAAAAACACATACTACAAGCAGAATGACAAATGGTTGCACCACAAACAAATATGACCAGTGCAAATGATGCCAAATGGACTGAGTGTTGTATGTCAGTGATGGTCAGCAATACATGGTTGTGATGGGTTGCAGTATTTTCATTTATGTTCAGGTTTCAAGCAAGCTATTGCAAACACACAGAGCATTACCACTCTGAGCTGGTGGTTAGCTGCACAAATAAATACAATATATTATATTCTTTCAAGAATCAATTAATAAAATGAAATAAATTTTTCACACTTAAGATTAATTTGTCCACCTATAATAACTGATATTTAAATATTCTCACTCGAGACCCCTGCATCCGAGGCTGTGGGTGTCAGACCTGGATGACCTTATTGGGGTGACTCATTTTCATCACAGTAAAAAGTTTTCTGATTTACCATTTATTTGTGTGTCCAGTCACAAAAACTTATTAATATATTTAAAAGCTTACAACTTTACAAGTTTTTTAAGGCCAATGCTAGGTCACCAGCAGGTTGGAGAAATGTAACAAGTGTTTTTCAACATGCTTGTGATTTTTTCATAAATTTGAAAGTGACCTACATTACTAACTTCCTGTGATTTTCTTTGTAACTTTACTGCTTAAATAAATGCATTCATATTAACTGTATGCCTCTCTTAACTTCTTAAAAATAATTCAAATAAAAAACTTTATATATAGCAGAGTTACGAGTTTTTATGCACATAAGTAGCACTTTGCATGGAATTCTCGCACAGCCAAATCATCATATCATCACTATAATGAAAATCCAATATAAAAAAGTTTCAGTCTGAGACCAGAAAGATTTTGCAGCTATTCTTATGTTATAGGTATAAGCAAATATACAAAGTTTCACGAAAATCTGAAATGGAGGGTACAAATTCGAGAATTACTTGGTGATCTGATAAGGAATGACCCTCTACTTTCGAACAGCTGGGAAATCAAATTGTTGAAGCTGTCAATTCAAGAAACAAGGACCTGCTAATTTGTGTGTGGAATGAAATTGACTACCATTTCAATGTTTCAAAAGTAATGCTTGGTGCTAATATTGTGTGTGTGTGTGTGTGTGTGTGTGTGTGTGTGTGTGTGTGTGTGTGCGCGCGTGTGTGCGTGTGTTGTTTTAAGGTGCAAAATCCACTGGGGTCACATGCACTCAAGTTAAAACTATAGAACCCGAGGACAGAGAGAAGTTAAAAACGACTATATGTCAATCCCAACTAACATAAGAGAAAGACGCCAGTGGCCAAATGGATGTCATGATGGTGGACCGTGTCGAGATGGCATAAAAGGGACGGACGCGCAGACGCATCAACAAAGCACCCATAGTCTAGTTTCGTATGGACAAGGGACTGATATCATCTGAGGAGGGTGGTTCAATCTGCACCCCAGGAAATACCATTGAGGACACACTGAGGGACCGCATACAGTGGGCTGCCAGGTAAAAGACATGGGAGGACCAAGAGTGTTTCCTATTGAGCATGAGCCCCAGGAATTTCGTAAGTTCCACTAACTGAAGAACAACAGGTCAAAGATGTACAGATGGTGGGAAAAACCAATTGTGCCACCTCTGGGCCGACTCTTAAGTAAAACAACACTTTTCTTCTTCACTGTAATCTTCAATTAAAGTAATGTCTTTAGGAAACACACCATTCACACTTTTATGACATGCTTCATTAATAATAACACCAACGGAACACTGAGACAGCATTTTTCAACTGCACACTTCAAGAACTTCTAGCTAAATAAGTGTGAGTAGACCATTGTTGGTGTAAGGGGAAAGACAACAATCAGACTTGTATAGGCTTGCAGATGCAATTGTTAGCCTGCTGAAGCAATTACCACAGCATTGTTTCGATAAATAATCGTTAGCTAGTGTAATGTGGTGTGTTACATTATGCAATTGGTATACTTTATTTGATTCGCCTACCAGATATCACAGATGTTAAAAAACGTCTTTTTGACTCGAGTTTGTAATTTTTTCCCCATATCTTTCAATTGAATCTCAAAGTTGAAGCTTATACTGAAGTTTGATATCATAAAGGTCTATTAACTGTGAAATTTTCAGATTTTTATCTGGGCCCCCAGCAAAGATATTGCAAGCCACAAAATGGAAAAATAAAAAAATAATTTTTTTAAAATACTATATACAGGGTGTTTCAAAAATTACCGGTATATTTGAAACGGCAATAAAAACTAAACGAGCAGCGATAGAAATACACCGTTTGTTGCAATATGCTTGGGACAACAGTACATTTTCAGGCGGACAAACTTTCGAAATTACAGTAGTTACAATTTTCAACAACAGATGGCGCTGCAAGTGATGTGAAAGATATAGAAGACAACGCAGTCTGTGGGTGCGCCATTCTGTACGTCGTCTTTCTGCTGTAAGCGTGTGCTGTTCACAACGTGCAAGTGTGCTCTAGACAACATGGTTTATTCCTTAGAACAGAGGATTTTTCTGGTGTTGGAATTCCACCGCCTAGAACACAGTGTTGTTGCAACAAGACGAAGTTTTCAACGGAGGTTTAATGTAACCAAAGGACCGAAAAGCGATACAATAATGGATCTGTTTGAAAAATTTCAGCAGACTGGGAACGTGACGGATGAACGTGCTGGAAAGGTAGGGCGACCGCGTACGGCAACCACAGAGGGCAACGCGCAGCTAGTGCAGCAGGTGATCCAACATAGGCCTCGGGTTTCCGTTCGCCGTGTTGCAGCTGCGGTCCAAATGACGCCAACGTCCACGTATCGTCTCATGCGCCAGAGTTTACACCTCTATCCATACAAAATTCAAACGCGGCAACCCCTCAGCGCCGCTACCATTGCTGCACGAGAGACATTCGCTAACGATATAGTGCACAGGATTGATGACGGCGATATGCATGTGGGCAGCATTTGGTTTACTGACGAAGCTTATTTTTACCTGGACGGCTTCGTCAATAAACAGAACTGGCGCATATGGGGAACCGAAAAGCCCCATGTTGCAGTCCCATCGTCCCTGCATCCTCAAAAAGTACTGGTCTGGGCCGCCATTTCTTCCAAAGGAATCATTGGCCCATTTTTCAGATCCGAAATGATTACTGCAGCACGCTATCTGGACATTCTTCGTGAATTTGTGGCGGTACAAACTGCCTTAGACGACACTGCGAACACCTCGTGGTTTATGCAAGATGGTGCCCGGCCACATCGCACGGCCGACATCTTTAATTTCCTGAATGAATATTTCGATGATCGTGTGATTGCTTTGGGCTATCCGAAACATACAGGAGGCGGCGTGGATTGGCCTCCCTATTCGCCAGACATGAACCCCTGTGACTTCTTTCTGTGGGGACACTTGAAAGACCAGGTGTACCGCCAGAATCCAGAAACAATTGAACAGCTGAAGCAGTACATCTCATCTGCATGTGAAGCCATTCCGCCAGACACGTTGTCAAAGGTTTCGGGTAATTTCATTCAGAGACTACGCCATATTATTGCTACGCATGGTGGATATGTGGAAAATATCGTACTATAGAGTTTCCCAGACCGCAGCGCCATCTGTTGTTGAAAATTGTAACTACTGTAATTTCGAAAGTTTGTCTGCCTGAAAATGTACTGTTGTCCCAAGCATATGGCAACAAACGGTGTATTTCTATCGCTGCTCGTTTAGTTTTTATTGCCGTTTCAAATATACCGGTCATTTTTGAAACACCCTGTATTTAAAGTGTAAGCTGCTCACCATTGATACTTTATAAAAAGTAACTGTACTATATAGTGTAATAGCAGAAAAATATTAAAGCTGAGAAATTAATTTTTCTTTGGAAAACTACTGTTCAAAAATTGAGTTTTTTAATTTGTCACTGATAAATTTGAACTATTAAAAATATACTAATGAATACATTCAGCTAAGTGATAATGATGTTAATTTGTAGTCCAGAGTGTTAACTAAATGCATTTTACCTGAAAGGCTTAGAACAATCCACTACTGAATAATTGTAAAAAATCTAGATGCTTGCAAATACGAAAAAACGCATGCAGCCTGGAACAAATATGGTCACCATTTAAAAATAATAAACAATGAACTAAAAAATAATATTTTTGTGACTACTAAACATTGGGGAATTCACCCAGCAAATACAAAATTTTTCTTGGACCACTTGGTATGGACTGACCCTAAGAGAAGGATAGCCACAGGACGTAGGCACTCAAATTTCCTCTTGGCCTCAGTGTAGGTCAGTCGGTCCAGTGTCTTGTATTTCATGATTTTCCTTTCTCGCTGTAAAAGCCTGCAGTCTGGCGAGAAAGGTGAATTATGCTCTCCGCAGTTGACATAGATGGGAGGCAGAGGACATGGAGTATTGGGATGTGATCGACATCCACAATCTCGACATGTGACGCTGGAAATACATCCGGAAGACATATAGCCAAACTTCCAGCACTGCATCCGGGCACGGATATATGGCTTGACGTCACAGCGGTAGACCATTACCTTGACCTGCTCAGGCAATGTGTCGCCCTCAATGGCCAAGATGAAGGCACCGATGGCAACCTGATTATCCCTCTGACTCCAATGAATGCGCTGGACAAAATGAACACCTTGCCGCTTTAAATCTGCATGCAGCTCGTCGTAAGACTGCAAAAGAAGGTGCTGGTGGAATATAAAATCCTGGACCATATTTAAGCTCTTATAGGGTGAGATGGTAACAGAAACATCCTCCAACTTTTCACAAGCTAGTGATGCCTGTGACTGGGCAGAGGATGCTGTTTTTATTAAGACTGACACAGAGTGCATTTTGGACAAGCTCTCCATCTCAAAATTTGTCCTCCACTTGTTCCACAAAAAAAACTGGGGCTTCATGGACAGGAAACATTCCCCATCAACTCGGGTACATACAAGGTACTGAGCGAAAAAGCTTCACTGCCATCCTTAGCCTGGTGTTCCTCCCATGGTGTGGCCAGGGATGGGAATGATTTGGGTTCGTATTTCTTAGCATTGAAGTTTGACTGTGCCCGCTTAGAGACTGCTGGCAGCGGACCACCTGCAAGAGATGATGTACTACATTTCATGGCGTGTCATCCACCCTGATGCCATGCACTTCGACCAGGGGGCCTCTCCATGACCCACGAGCGCCACCCAGCCTCAGCAAGAGCCACCTGGCAGGATGGCCATTGCCGGGAGTCCCGATGCCCTAGGGAGATGGGCATCTACTCAATGGCATACATGGGGAGTTAATGATGCGGGCATCAGCAGAGCGATCCCTGTGTTGTCAGGGGGCTACAACCAACAGGGTACATGGCGCCCCCACCACAACGAATTGCTACGGTGCTGGATATGAGGCACTAAGAAGTCCAAGGTCATCGTTGGTGCAGAAAGTGACACTGCATAGTGCATGGTGGAAAATGCAACCAAGAAGGTGTCCTCACCCAAGAGATGACGACTTAGCGGGACTGAAATGCAATGACGTGAAAGTTGGCTGAAGATCTCTCTGCACAATGGACACGATGCACCATGTAAGATGGCCTTCCCCAATTGGCTCGCTCTTCGGGAAAATTTTGAAAAATGGTGGTCAAACCCTACAGGGGACCATCACAAAGGCCGAAAGCTGTGAGACTCCTTTTAGTCGCCTCTTACGACAGGCAGGAATACCTCAGGCCCATCCTAAACCCCGGTCCCACAGGGGGATGCACCAAGAATGGTGGCGTCTGCAGATTCCGCAGGTCTGCCGAGCACACAGGCCAAAATGAAATTGCTCCGGGAAACCGTTGAAAAGAACGGCGGAAAAAAATTCGAAATGAAACTATGAATCGAATCCCTAAAATGCTCCCAGACTGTACAGCGGCGTGAATATGCCAAAGTACGCATGAATGTAAAATGGATAATAAGGACTGTCTCATTTTTTATAGTGCCTAATTAATGTCTTTGATTTTACATATACCATCCCCTCTTTCCCATGATCTGACCCTCTGCAGGTTTACTACTGTGTAAGTAAGATGACATTACCGGAAAAGCAAAATGATTTGCCTCAGAGTGACACTAGTGCTCAATAACCACACAAAGCCAACAGAAGTCAAAACATATCAGTTATAAATAAATACTTTAACATAAAGACAATCCAAAATAATTAAAGAAACCATTACCACTTTTAAAAGAATACCTTTTCTCATATTCCATGCTTACATTACAAGTAAGAATATAAGCATTTTCCACACGTTTTGGCATGTCTGGGTGCCTTGATCCATGGTCTAGGACAAGTCCATGAACAAGAGTTGTCTCTGTATCTGTTTTGTGCTGCATCTCCATCAACTCTATCATATGCAAATCAATCTCCTTTCCTTCCTGCTGTATTGCTAGAACTGCATCCACACACACCTGAAATAACGATGTTCTTAAAATTCTAGAAATAAAAACACTAAAATCAGAAAAAAATGTATAGCAACCGGTGACATTGTAAAGATTGACATGATGAAAGATATTACTGAAAATCTTTCACAGAAACAAAAAATTCACACATGGACAAGACTGACACAAGAGAACTAATACTGATGATATGTATTTGTGGACTTATTAAATACGAGGGTCACACCAAAAGAAATGCACACTATTTCTTTTAAATCCATCTTTTATTCTGCATGTTTGAAAGTTTTACAGTGTGTAGATACATAATTTCCATCCATCTCAACTGCCTTACACCACCTTGGAACCAGCGCATGTATACCCACACAGTAAAATTCTGGACCAACCTGTTGGAGCCACTGTTTGGCAGCGTGCACAAGGAAGTCATCATCTTCAAACCTTGTTCCACGAAGAGTTTTTCAGTTTCCAAAAGAGATGATAGTCACATGGAGCCAGGTCAGGACTGTAAGGTGGGAGTTTCTACATCTACATCTACATTTATACTCCGCAAGCCACCCAACGGTGTGTGGCGGAGGGCACTTTACATGCCACTGTCATTACCTTCCATTCCTGCTCCAGTCGGGTATGGTTCGCGGGAAGAACGACTGTGTGAAAGCCTCCGTGCGCACTCTAATCTCTCTAATTTTACATTCGTGATCTCCTCAGGAGGTATAAGTAGGGGGAAGCAATAAATTTGATACCTCATCCAGAAACGCACCCTCTCGAAACCTGGCGAGCAAGCTACACCGCGATGCAGAGCACCTCTCTTGCAGAGTCTGCCACTTGAGTTTGCTAAACATCTCCGTAACGCTATCACGGTTACCAAATAACCCTGTGACGAAACGCGCCGCTCTTCTTTGGATCTTCTCTATCTCCTCCGTCAACCCGATCTGGTATGGATCCCACACTGAAGAGCAATACTCAAGTATAGGTCGAACGAGTGTTTTGTAAGCCACCTCCTTTGTTGATGGACTACATTTTCTAAGCACTCTCCCAATGAATCTCAACCTGGTACCTGCCTTACCAACAATTAATTTTATATGATCATTCCACTTCGAATCGTTCTGCACGCATACTCCCAGATATTTTACAGAAGTAACTGCTACCAGTGTCTGTTCCGCTATCATATAATCATACAATAAAGGATCCTTCTTTCAATGTATTCGCAATACATTACATTTGTCTATGTTAAGGGTCAGTTACCACTCCCAGCACCAAGTGCCTATCCGCTGCAGATCTTCCTGCATTTCGCTACAATTTTCTAATGCTGCAACTTCTCTGTACACTAAAGCACCATCCGCGAAAAGCCGCATGGGACTTCCAACACTATCTACTAGGTCATTTATATATATTGTGAAAGGCAATGGTCCCATAACACTCCCCTGTGGCATGCCAGAGGTTACTTTAACGTCTGTAGACGTCTCTCCATTGATAACAACATGCTGTGTTCTGTTTGCTAAAAACTCTTCAATCCAGCCACACAGCTGGTCTGATATTCCGTAGGCTCTTACTTTGTCTATCAGGTGACAGTGCGGAACTGTATCGAACGCCTTCCGGAAGTCAAGGAAAATACCATCTACGTGGGAGCCTGTATCTAATATTTTCTGGGTCTCATGAACGAGTTGGGTCTCACACGATCGCTGTTTCCGGAATCCATGTCGATTCCTACAGAGTAGATTCTGGGTTTCCAAAAACGACATGATACGCGAGCAGAAAACGTGTTCTAAAATTCTACAACAGATCGACGTCAGAGATATAGGTCTATAGTTTTGCGCATCTGCTCGACAACGCTTCTTGAAGACTGGAACTACCTGTACTCTTTTCCAATCATTTGGAACGTTCCGTTCCTCTAGAGACTTGCGGTACACGGCTGTTAGAAGGGGGGCAAGTTCTTTCGCGTACTCTGTGTAGAATCGAACTGGTATCCCGTCAGGTCCAGTGGACTTTCCTCTGTTGAGTGATTCCAGTTGCTTTTCTATTCCTTGGACACTTATTTCAATGTTCATCCGTGTTTTGTGATCGCTTCCATCGTTTTTTGACTGACATATGGCTGTGCATTGTCGTGCAACAGCAAAACATCCTGCTTTTGCCGATGTGGTCGAACACGACTCAGCCGAGCTTGAAGTTCCTTCAGTGTCGTCACATGTGCATAAGAATTTATGGTGGTTCCACTTGGCATGATGTCCACAAGCAAGAGTCCTTCGGAATCGCAAAACACCGTAGCCATAACTTTTCCAGCAGAAGGTGTGGTTTTTTTTTTTTTTTCCTTCTTGGGTGAATTTGCATGATGCCACTCCATTGACTGCCTCTTCGTCTGGTGAAAAATGATGGAGCCATGTTTCATCACCTGTCACAATTCTTCCAAGGAATTCATCTCCACCATTCATGTACTGTTCCAAAAGTTCACTGCTTACCGTTTTTCTTATTTCTTTGTGAGCCACTGTCAACATCCTGGGAACCCACTTGGCACAAACCTTTTTTAACGCCAACACTTTCAGTATTCTGCAAACACTTCCTGCCCCTATCCCAACATAGAGTGACAATTCGTTCACTGTGATGTGTCTGTCAGCGGTCACCAATTCATTAATTCCCTGCACATTATCTGGAGTGTGCGCAGTACGAGGCCCGCCGCTGCGAGGACAATCCTCAATACTGCTGTGTCCACTTTCATCACGTAACCTGCTTGCCCACCGACTAACTGTACTGCGATCGACATCAGCATCTCCATACACCTTTTTCAACCTCTTGTGGATGTTTCCCACTGTCTAGTTTTCACAGCACAGGAATTCTATGACAGCACATTGCTTCTGACGAACATCAAGTGTAGCAGCTATCTTGAAGACATGCTGTGATGGCACCACTCATGGGAACAGGTTGAACTAAGTTTGAAAACAAGCGGGAAGGATGTATCTACACTCTGTAAAACTTTCACACGTGCAGAATGAAAACTGTATTTTTACAAAAATAGTGTGCAATTCTTTTGGAGTGACCCTCACATGTATAAAAGAGTGCCAATGTAGCAAGATACATGAGTGTCCACTCATAACTGCACTTGATACTTCCTCTGCCCAAAAAACTTGCATGCTGTCTACGAGACTGATATTTTTGCCTTCAATTGAAGGAGCAGAGCACACCTGTAGCATACTGATCATTCACTGCCACTAAGTTGAAGCAACAAGTTTGTCATAATTTAGAAAAGTTCAAGGGTAAGTGGTATTAATAAACTAATAAGCTAAAACGAACAGTTCATTAGTAATGGAAGCAGTTTCACTTATTTTTTGTCAGACACTGTATATCTGAATACAGCAGTTATGAAGTGCAGAATCAATTTTGTTGAACCAGTGCAAATGAATTATAAACTTTTTTGCAAACCAACTGCAGTGTCACAAAAGCAAAGCACGGCACTTCCTTCTACCACTTCCGCAACACAGTAATGAGAGCAAAGAACGTGTATTTTGTATAGGTATTAATTTCTGAAGTGTAAGAACGATTCTCATTTTGTGGTTCTTTAAGATTCACCATTCACCAAATGACATGGCTGAGCAAAGACCATCCATTACAAATCATGGATGATCTTTGGAGCTAGCTGTTAGATGATAGAGCAGTGTGGGTTTCAAGTCACAAGTGAATCAACTTTGGCCCTCTGTGATACTGTTCTTTGTACAACAAAGAAAGAAAAACTGTACTACTTGACCTGTATATAAGAGCAATGTCAGAGTTGGCTTTGAAATGGATATTAGTTGCTATCTTGCACTGCAGTGGATACTTGCCTTTGTGATGCTGTAGTTGAAATTACAACACAACATTACTGAAACTACAGTTGGAACTTCTTTCATAGAAGTGAGTATTATATTTTGAATGAATTCCAGTTATATTTTCAAACTCAAGAATAGAGTGAACATGTCCTAATCCTTAGATAGTGATTTTCTTGTGAAGTACTTTCTTTTGTAAAACAGAAAGACATCAGTGGAGATAGTCCAAAAAATTTGTCAACGAACGACAAGGAATATTTAAAAAAGAACTAATATAAAGGAAATATTACTAATGCTTTCCTTTACATTAAGGTCCTATTTTGATCCTGGACAAGTAATTAACTGAAATTAAGTTTTCAGTCTGCTAAAGTAAATAAAAAGCTACTAAAGGATAAATTGATGCTTTACAAATTACCATTACAACAGTCTTTCCTTCATTTCTACAGACACTCTCTGAAAGAGAAAAAATTACAAAAGAGCTAGGGGAAAATGCATCTACTAATATTTTTTAGTCCTAAATTTTCTATCCATGTTGAGCATAGGAGGAACTGGATAACAGTGTTTAGTAAAACCAGCATTGATATGTAGTGGACTACACACACTTCGGGGAGCTCCATAATGTTACTCAGTACTATAATCACAAAACAAATATTGCATGAGCTTGCTTCACAATGCCAAACACTACGAAGTCAAACTAGGGCAAATATTTCAACGAGTTGCTAAAGTTAAATACATCGTAAGGACGGGGTTCGGAGAAGAGGTGTGTAACACTACATATCCAACAGCACAATTTTAGTATCAGTTATAGCAAATGTGTGAACTATACACTACAAAAAGTTATTATTGATAAAGCAACGTTTAATCTGTGATTTGTACATACCTCTGTAAGAAGTTCAGCCAGCTGTTTATGGACTTTCGTCAGTAGAGCTGTACGTGCTACATTAAGAAGGTTTTCTCGGGTGGGTTCTATCTTCACTTTTATTTTCTCCAGTGTTTCCAGTGTTCGAGCACGGGCCAGCTCAAATCCTTCTGTGATGACTCTTGGATGCAAACCCTATACATAGTCACACATACAAAAATCTTAGTACAACTTGTAGTGTTTAAAGCAACATGCAGTTAGGTGACAAGAGTCATGTGATGGCAATATGCACATATACTGATGGCAGTAGTAACACGTGCACAAGATATACACGACAGTATATTGGAGGAGGTGTCATTTGTACTAAGTTGAGTCATTTGAAAATGTTTCTGACTTGATTCTGGCCCAACAATGGGAATTAACAGACTCTGAATGTGATATGGTAGGTGGAGCTAGACACATGGGAAATTCCATTTAGGAGATCATCAGGGAATTCAATATTCAGAGATCCACAACACCAAGAGTGTACAAATAAAACCAAAATTCAGGCATTACCACTCACCATAGACAATGCAGTGGCCTTCACTTAATGACAGAGCAGCAAAATCTGCATCGAGTTATCAGTGCATTTAGACCAAACAACTGGAAAACCACGGCCTCATAAGATAAATCTCAATTTCAGTTGGTAAGAACTGATGGCAGGGTTCAAGTGTGGCATGGACTACATGAAGCCATAGACCCAAGCTGTCAATAAGGCATTGTGCAAGCTGGTGGTGGCTCCATAACATTGTGGGGTCTATTTACATGGTATGAACTGTGTCCTTTGGTCCAACTGAACTGTTCCCTGACTGGGAATGGTTATGTTTGTCTACTCTGAGGTCATTTGCAGTCATGCATGGACTTCATGTTCCCAAACAATGGCAGAAATTTTATGGATGACAATGCATCATGTCACTGCACCACAGCTGTTTGCGACTGGTTTGGAGAACATTTTGAACAATTCAAGCAGATGATATGGCCTCCCTGACTGCCCGACACGTATCCCACGAACATTTATGGCACATAATCGACAGGTCACTTTGTGCACAAAATCCTGCACCAACAGACTTTCGCAATTATGGATGGCTAGAGAGGCAGTGTGGCTCAATATTTTTTTGCAGAGGACTCTAAATGACTTGTTGAGTCCACACTAGACTGAATTGCTGCACAACACTGTGAAAAAGGAATTCCGACATATTAAGAGGTATTCTACGACTTTTCACATCAGCATAAATTATCCTTGAACAATATGAATTAAAGGTTTTCACTTTTGAAAAAGGTAATCTTCACTAAATATATCTGAAAGTTTGACTCTGTGGAGATGAAAATGTGTGACTTGGGCAGTTCCTATTAAACACCAACAAACTCTATCACTCTGAACTGAAAGGTTGATTTCTTCTTCCTACAGATCACCTATTTTCCCATAAAAGCTGTGAGCTAGCTCATCAATCATACCTGGACAGCTCAGTCAGTGACAGCACCGCCTGTGATAACTGCACCAGTCTCATACTGGTATACTAATGTGCAACTGGCTGATCCTTATAGTAAGTTTCAGAAACTATCCCCACGAACCCCCAAGTACGCCTAACTATCTCATTGTTCCTGAAGTTGTTTTCGTGAAAGAGTTCTTGGTGAAATTACAAATAGCAGTTTGGCACTCCTGAGCAGGCCGTGTTATGCACTTGAAGCAACACTTCATAGTAATAAGCACATAACTTCAGGATTATTGTTCAGCTGTGATCAAAACACATAGGACAATTATTTTTCTATCAAGGATGGTAGCACACTGGCGAAGTCTCAAGTGCCAATAGAACCATTTTACAACTCAGGATCATCATTCTCAAGGCTTTGACACAAACAACAGATTCACACTCTACTGTTGCAATACCATCAAAATCCCATGCAAGCTTGTTTAAAATGACTGAACTGCCACTGCACTCATAACAGTAACTAGCTTTGAGACTAACTTTTCATCTGCATTTGGTCCTGCTTATTAAAATTTGTTCCATTAATAGGCAAACGAAAATACAGTAACTGTGATACGTAATACTAAGTTCAGTGGCCTCCACACAAAGAATGTTTCTGTTACAATAATCTCGTTAAACCCACAACTATCACAAAAAAGGCCTCAAAACTGCTCTGCCTGCTACCAGTGGCCAACTTGTAAGCCAAGGCTTAAAATTTATGGCAGTGTGTATTGTCTTGCTGATCACACATTTTTGTTAATTCCTGCAGAAGACCATGCAATTTGGGTAGGGGGCTATCAGTGCCAATTCTTTGACAGAAATGACAGGATAGTTTTCACAGTCATATTGCTACCAAGACTGCACTGTGCAAATGAATGATAGCACATCACTTAGAGGGGTGTAAACAACACTCTCTGGGGCAATGGAAGAAAATTTTGAAGAGTAATGTAACACCAAGACTAGTGTGTGTAAATCTGACATGATTCTGGCCAATAGTAATTGCCAGAGCTTCTTGTGACCACAATAATGTTCTGGAGGAGGCACTGTGATGGTTTGGGATTGGTTTCCTTAATTTGGGCTTGAATCATCACTTGGTGACATTTTAAGCTGCTTCATTTAAAATTAATCATCATAATGGGCTGTGCAATACAGCTGTCAAAGGTAATTGAAATAGCATAGCTATAAGAGTTCAATGTATGCTCCTCAGCATAATGTACACTCATCTCAACCAATGTCAAGTAGCAAAATATGGATGTACTGGAGTTCAGGATAGAATATTTCTGCTATGATCAGTGACATCATCAACACTATTTTCTCAAGATGTAAGTTGTGGTGACGTACAGATCTCAAACATTGCTAGAGATCAATGTCAGGTTGGAATGTGATAATTTGGCTCCGAGTTGGCAAATCTAAAATATATGTTAATAAACAATAACAAATTTATTATTATTATTATTATTAATTCAGTTATACTTCTGTACATACTGAAACCTTCAATTGTTTCGACTACGGTCCGCATTTTCAATTTTTTGGTATGTGGTGACAGTGATAACACAAACATCCTCACCCAAAGTTCCCATTTCATTGAGGGGATCATAAGACATAGCTAAAATATCTGTGATTGTATGATGTCAAAATCATCAGTCATTATGATGTGCTGATAGTTGCCTTACTGATAGCGTCACTGGTCAAAGATGACTGATATTACGTTCTTCACCACTTCCACAACGTATAATTTGCCTCATATACAATTTACACGTAACTTGTTGAACAAATACCTTCATGTAATAGATAAGATACGAAAGGGGCAGTGATAGTGTCACGTTATATGATGTGGAATGAAGGAAGGTAAATATATGTAAATGTCATGTGACTAGGGCTTCCCATCAGGTAAATGGTTTGGCAGGTGCAAGTCTTTCGATTTGATGCCACTTGCGCGTCGATGGGGATGAAATAACCGACGATTAGGACAACACAACAGGCAGTCCCTGAGCGGAGAAAATCTCCAAGCCAGCCGGGAATCGAACCCGGGCCCTTAGGATTGACACTCTGCAGCACTAACCACTCAGCTACCAGGGGCAGACAAGAAGGAAGGTTAGGAATTAATATCCAGTCAATGCTGAGTTCACAGAGAAAAAAATACAAAGACATAGCAGACAAAGATATGTTGGTCATGGTCTACTTCAAAAAAACCTACCTCACATTCACATAAAATGATGCAGGGAAGCCAAATTAAACCCTAACCTGAATGAACCAGTAGATATTTCAATCTCATTCCTCTCAAATGGGAGTTCAGTGTCTTGACTGCACCTCCCAATATAGTAGTTATGAGTGACTAACTGAAGCAAGAGCCAGGTAAGATTTAAATGGTCCATATTTTGTATGTTTTGTTTTGTTTCAGGGCACAAAAACAATTAGGGTCATATGCGCCCATGTCAGAATTGTAGAACATGAAGACAAAAAAAGGAGTTAGCAGCGACTGCACATTAAGCCAAATCGACGGAAGGAACAGCTCAAAACAGATACTTGGAGAAAGGTCCATAAAATACACCATAGGGAAACAGAGGTCCAGAACTAAAGATTATATGCCCGTCGCCATATTGCTATGACAGATAAAAAGTAAAACGCAGTCCACAGATCATGCATCGTATGCTAAAACGGCCGATAACTCCGACGGCGAACATAAATTGGAATGTAAGCGGTTGAAAAAGGGCATTCCATCAGGAAATGGTGAACAGTCAAAGGTTGAGGGCAAGGAGCCCCAAGTGATGGGAGAGCACAACTTAACAAATGGCAATGGCTAAAAGAACAGTGCCCAATAATCAAGCTAAAATGCTCTCTTCACAGCGAGAGGGCCAAGAGATGATCCAAACCGACGGGAGAGGCTTAATTTGCTGGAGCTTGTTCCCATGAAGGGAGTACAGCGGTGATGCCAATGTGACCGCACCTGCTGACAGACGGCAACACAGATCATTGGAGGGAATGGAAGAACTAGCGCACTGAGGCACCAGGACTGCAGTCTTCCATCACGAGTGAACAAGTGACAGCTTTCCTGGACCTGTTGCACTAAGGGGTGGATGGTGTACAGTGCACAGAGGCTCTGAAGGGCACAGAGAGTGAGAGCAGATGATGCAATTGGAAATTCGGTGTGTCTGGATGTACTGTGTAGCCCAATACCGGGCGAAAAACTTTGCTGTAAATACTGAGCAGTGTTCCGGAAGCCGATACCAAAAAACGTTGGTGCTAATGACAAAGGCACACCCAGCATCATAGTCAGTCCTAGAGCCATCAGTGTACAAAAAGGTACTATCATGAAGTTCCATGATAACGTCAATAAACTTACAGCGATAGGGCATGGATGGAGTTGTGTCCTTAGGAAGCGAATGAAGGCCAAGGTGAACATGTGCTGCCACATGAAGCCAAGGAGGCGATGGGTTTATATACAACGGGAAACTGGAAAATTGTGTGAAGTTGAGCTACTGGAGGAAGGGCTGAAAGCGAACTCCAGGAGATAACAGGGACAGGTCTCATACAGGTGATCAAAGGAGGCAGTACAGGATGAGTGGCCAGGCATAGCAGACAAACAGCACGTGTATCTGCTGAGGAGGAAGAAGCAATATGACAGAGGTAGACCGGCAACTTCTGCATACAGACTCTCAACCAGGCTAGCATAAAAGGCGCTAGCGGCCAAACAGATGTCACAATGGTTGATTGTATTGAGATAGCATTAAGGTGCAGATGCATAAATAAAACATCCATAGCCTAGTTTCGAACGGACAAGGGACCATTACAAATGGAGGAGGGTGGTCCAATCCGCACCCCTGAAAGTACTGCTGAGGACACATAGGACATATAGGGACCACATACAGCGGGCAGCCAGGTACGACACACTGGAGGACTAAGAAAGTTTCCTATTGATCGTAAGCCCCCAGAATTTCATAGTTTCAATGAACGGAAGAGCAACAGGTCCAAGATATATGGACAGTGCAAGAAACCAATTGTGACATCAGAAATTCATACAGTTTTGTCTGTGGAAAAGCAAAAGCCACTGTCGATGCTCCGTGAGTAAAGATGACCGACACTACTGAATACAACATTCAAGGAGACAAGTTCATGGAGAACTACAATAGCTAACAAAACCATCAACGAAAAGGGAGCCGGATATGTCTGGCGGGAGACATCATAATACAGTTAATGGTGATAGCAAAGAGGATGACACTCTGGACAGAACCCTGACGCACACCGTTTTCCTGGACAAAGGTGTCTGACAAGGCAGAACCTACATGTACCTTGAAATCTTAGTCTTTTAGCAATTCCTGTAAGAAATGGGCCATGTGGCAACAGAAGCCCCATGTGTAGAGAGCACCGAGGATATCAGTCCTCCTGCAAGTGACATAGGCTTTCTCCAAATCGAAAAATACGGTCACAACCTGATATTTCTGCAAAAAACTATTCGACATGGGTTGACAAAGTGACGAGATAGTCAACTACAGAACAACACGCTCGAAATCCATGCTATGCAGTGGGTAGTAAGTTGCGAGACTCAAGCCACCATACCAACCGGGTATGAATTATACATGCCATCGCCTTGCAAACACAGCTAGTGAGAGAAATGGGGCAATAACTAGAAGGAAGGTGTTTGTCCTTACCGGGCTTAGGTAAGGGTATGATAGTGGCTTCATGTCAGCATCTGGGAAACGTGCCCTCTGCCCATATGAGATTGTACGTATGAAGGAGAAAGTGCTTGCCTGCAAGAGAAAGCTTCTGCAACATCTGAATGTGAACATCGTGCGGCCCTGGGGCGAAGGATCGGTATGAAGTTAGAGCACAATCTAGCTCCCTCTTAGTAAAGACGGCATCGTAGTACTCACTATTCTGAGAAGAGAAGGATATCGCCTGAGTCGCCTCCACTCGTTTCCAATGGAGGACAGCAGGATGACAGTGAAAGGAGCTCGAAATCTCAGCAAACAGTGGCCCAAGGTGTTGGAGATAGCAATAGGATCTACTATGACATCTGCTATTGTCAGGCTGAAAATTGGGGAATGGACCTCGATCCCAGAGATCCATCGGAGGTTGGCCCACATGACAATAGGCAGTGGAACTGTTAAAAGAATTAGCAAATAAAATACAGCTAGCTTTTTACTTTTGCAAAGGACATGATGACACTGTACATGCAACTTTTTATAACAAATGCAGTTTGCCATCGTAGGACGATGGTTAAATATGTGGAGGGCACGTCTCTGCATGTGAATCGCGTCACGGCATGACTCAGTCGATCAAAGGACACAGCACGGTAAAGATAAAGTGCAAGGAATGGAACATTCTGCGGTGGTAAGGATAATGTTTGTAACTGGTCCTAACAACTGGGGAAATGTGGTTCGTTGAAGCTAATCAAGGATGAGTAAAGCCTCTACTCAGCTTTAAAAAGCTGCCATTTGCGTGTGCACATTGGTGAGGCAGGAGCGAGCAATCGGATAGCACATGGGAAATGGTGGCTCAAGTACGTGTCAGAATGATGGAGATGATGGGCAAGCTCAGCAGTGCAGAAGGATAGGTCCAAATGGGAATAGGTGTGTCTGGAGTTGAAAAGAGCATGGGTGCTCCCATGTTGTGGTAGCTGATTATGAAGGTCAGCTAAGAGGGCAATTCTCTGACAGGTTCCAGAAGAACTCCAAAGGAGATGGTGCACATCAAATTCACTGAGCAGCAGAAAGGGGTTATGGAGTTCCCCAATAAGCTGGAGGAAGTCTGCCCTGGTGACACCGAATGACAGAGGGACGTAAACATTACGAAAGGAAAAGGTCAAGTGAGGAAGGAAAATGTGGACTGCAACAGCTTGAAGCTGGGTTGTTAGGGAGATGGCTTGACTATGAATGTCATCTCGGATAAGCAGCATAACTCAGCATAACTCTTACACGAGACGGAATGACATCCTCGGGGGAGGGGGGGTAATGTCAAAGTGGACGAAATGCGGAGCTAGAAGTGGTCGTGAGAACACAATTTTGTTTCCTGGAGTACAGCAGAACAAGCAGATGCTGTCATTCTCAGAGCAGCCATAAGTCCTCTTTATTGGATCAACAACTGCGAATGTTCCACTGGAGTAGAGTCATAACAAGGAAAGGGGAAGAGGGAAAAATCAAGAGGTGCCATCTCGTCGATTGATGGGTGCCAGCCTTCGAAGACTCACTGCTACAGGCACAGAGACTGGAGGATCCTGCTCCATGAAATCTACAGAGGCATTGATATTCTCCTTGTCTGCAGATTTCAGAACAGAAAAACTGTTGGCAGTGCACACCGGCGACACAGAGGTCGGCTGGATGAATATATCATGTGGCGACACCATCAAAGAGGATATTTGAATTGGCAAAGGAGAAGACCGTTTGCCTTTGTTTCACTTCTTGGGGCCTTTGCAGAGGAAGACTGAGATGTTTCTTGACTGGAGGAATGTAGGAAGTCTTTGCGGGAGTATTCCTTCTGTCCTTTCCAGCCTGCTGGTTGTGTAGCAGGTGACTTTGCCCTGTGAGGTGAAACTTTGGTGGCTTGTTGCACAGATGGGACAAGGGGTCAGCGATGCTACTATGACAATGGGTGATTTTACAACCGCAGTGCTGAATTTGATGCTGCATGACTGCGTGGCCATGACCTTCGTGGAGAGAGAAGAAACAAGACCAGCACTGTATGTGCCGAATGGTAGAATGCAGGGTTTCTGACTAGTCAACAACTTGTGAGTGACCGTTTAAGACACTTTTTTCTTCAGCAGGATCTCCTGGACAGCCTGTTCGCAAAGATATACCAGACAATCTCAGGAGGAGCCGGCATCATTGCCATTGCAGCTGATGCAGCGGGGAGAAGGAGACGACTACCATCCTTGTGAGCATCCGTACCACAGGTTACACATTTTGCTGGGTGTCAACAGGGCGTATGAGTGTGTGTTTAACAGTGACACTTTTTTTTTTTTTTTTTTTTTTTTTTTTTTTTTTTTTTTTTTTTTTTTTTTTTTTTTACCTGCTAAAACTCAAGGGGATGGGGGGACATCAAAAGGACCTGACAAAGATGCAGATGAAATAAGTAAAAAGGTTAAATGTCTTTGGTCAAGCCAGTTAAAGTGATAAAACGCAGAAGACGAGCAGCTGCTCGAGCGTCATCAGCTAAAACATCCGGTAAGGTAGATGGCAGGGACAGGACAACATGAAATTGACTAAAACGGGGACACGACAATAAAACATGGCGCACCGTTAATGCCTGACCACAAGGGCACTGCGGGGCTGGGTCACCAGAGAGCAGGTAGCGGTGGCTAAACCGGCAATGCCCAATCCGCAACCTGGTCAGAAGGACCTCCTCGCGCCGAGATGGTCGGGAGGAAGTTGTCCAAGCAGTTGGGAGCGGTTTTACTGCCTGGAGCTTGTTTCCTTGGAGGGATGACCAAGCATCCCACCACAAGGACACAAGCCTCTTACATACATCCCCACAAACGTCAGATGACGGGACACAATGGGAGGCTGGCCGAGGCTGGAGGACTGCAGCCTTGGCTGCAGCATCCGCAGCCTCATTCCCAGGCACTCCCACATGTCCGGGGACCCACAGAAAGCTGACAGGAGAACCATTATCAGTGAGAGAATGGAGGGACTGCTGGATCCGTTGAACCAAGGGATGGACCGGATAGGGAGCTCCAAGGCTCTGAAGAGCACTGAGTGAGTCAGAGCAGAGTACATACGATGAATGGCGGTGGCGGCGGGCATACTGAGTGGCCTGATGGAGAGCAAAAAGCTCGGCCGTAAAGCTGGAACATTGGTCAAGGAGCCGGTATTTAAAGGTGGCGGTCCCGACGACAAAGGCACAGCCGACACCATCGTCAGTTTTGGAGCCATCGGTGTAAATAAAGGTGTGACCAGCAAGTCGAGCACGAAGTTCGACAAACCGTGAGCAATACACTGCAGCCGGAGTACCCTCCTTCGGGAGTGAGCTGAGGTCGAGATAAATACGAACCGGAGCCTGGAGCCAAGGTGGTGTCGGGCTCACACCCTCTCTGAAGGTGGTAGGGAGGGCAAAATCCAATTGTCGAAGCAGGCGACAGAAGCGGACTCCGGGGGGCAGCAGGGCAGACACATACAACCCGTACTGACGGTCGAGAGAATCGGCGAAGAAGGACTTGTAAGAGGGGTGTTCGGGAATAGACAACAGCCGGCAGGCATACCGACACAGCAGTATGTCGCGCCGGTAGGTCAATGGTAACTCGGCAGCTTCAGCATAAAGACTCTCGACAGGACTAGTGTAGAAGGCTGCGGTCGCAAGACGTATCCCCCGATGGTGGATGGAGTTGAGCCGGCGTAAGAGGGATGGCCGAGCAGACGAGTAGACGAAGCTCCCATAATCCAGCTTCGATCGGACTATGGACCGATACAAGCGAAGCAGGACAGTGCGATCCGCTCCCCAAGATGAACCGCTAGGAACTCTGAGGACATTAAGGGAACGTGTACAACGGGCCGCCAAATAAGAGACATGTGGAGACCAACACAGTTTCCGGTCCAACGTGAGCCCTAGAAACTTAGTTGTGTCCACGAATGGGAGAACAACGGGACCGAGATGTAAGGATGGCGGAAGGAACGCTTTATATCGCCAAAAGTTGATACAAACCGTCTTCTCTTCAGAGAACCGGAAGCCATTTGCCACGCTCCATGAGTAGAGGCTGTCTAGACAACGCTGGAGGCAGCGCTCCAGGAGGCATGTTCTCTGGGCACTGCAGTAGATCGCGAAGTCATCGACAAAGAGAGAGCCTGAGACATTAGGTGGAATGCAATCCATAATTGGATTGATCGCGATGGCAAAAAGGGCTACGCTCAAGACGGAGCCCTGAGGCACTCCGTTCTCCTGGAGGAAGACGTCGGACAATACGGAACCCACACGTACCCTAAACTTTCGATCCGTTAAAAAGGAATCAATAAAAAGGGGCAGACGACCGCATAGGCCCCACTTGTGCATAGTGCGGAGGATACCTCCTCTCCAACAGGTATCATAAGCCTTCTCCAAGTCGAAGAACACGGCTACCGTTTGGCGCCTTCGCAAAAAGTTGTCCATGATGAATGTCGACAAGGTCACAAGGTGGTCAACAGCGGAGCGGCGGCGACGAAAGCCGCATTGGACATTAGTAAGTAGTCGTCGAGAGTCAAGAATCCAAACTAACCGAGCATTAACCATGCGCTCCATCACCTTACAGACACAGCTTGTGAGAGAAATGGGGCGGTAACTAGAAGGAAGGTGTCTATCCTTCCCGGGTTTGGGTATAGGAACAACAACGGCGTCACGCCAACGCATGGGGACCTGACCTTCGGTCCAGACGCGATTGTAGGTACGAAGAAGGAAGCTTTTGCCCGGCGGAGAAAGGTGTGCCAGCATCTGAACGTGAATGGCATCTGGCCCCGGAGCAGAGGACCGGGACAGTGCAAGCGCACGTTCGAGTTCCCGCATAGTAAAGGGGGCATTGTAAGTTTCCAGATTCAGCGAGTGGAAGGAAGGTCGCCGAGCCTCGTCTGCCTCTTTCCTGGGAAGGAAGGCAGGATGGTAATGGGCGGAGCTTGAAACCTCCGCGAAAAAGCGGCCAAAGGCGTTGGAGACAGCCACAGGATCAACAAGGACCTCATTACCTGAGGTCAGGCCAGGTACTGAGGAGTGGGCCTTAATGCCCGACAGCCGGCGCAGGCTACCCCAAACAACGGAAGAGGGAGTAAAATTGGTAAAGGAGCTCATGAAAGAGGCCCAGCAAGCTTTTTTGCTGTCTTTGATGACTCTACGGCATTGCGCTCGGAGTCGTTTGTATTCAATACAATTCGCCAACGTAGGATGGCGGCGAAAGGTGCGTAAAGCACGTCGTCGAGCACGGATAGCGTCCCTACAAGCCTCGTTCCACCAGGGGACGGAAACGCGACGTGAAGAAGAAGTAGTACGAGGTATGGAACGTTCGGCAGCATGGATAATAACAGCCGTGAGGTAGTCGACCTGACTGTCACAACTGGGAAAATCGTGGTCCGGAAAGGTCGCCAGGGAGGAGTAAAGTCCCCAGTCAGCTTTCAGTATGTTCCAGCGCGAAGGACGTGGGGATGGGGTGTGGTGCAGGAGACGAACGACACAGGGGAAGTGGTCGCTCGAATAGGTGTCAGAAAGGACATACCACTCGAACCGACGGGCAAGAGTGGTAGAACAGATCGAGAGGTCCAAGTGGGAGTAGGTATGAGTAGAGTCCGAGAGGAAAGTCGGGGCGCCGGTATTGAGGCAGACAAGATTGAGATGGTTGAAGACATCCGCCAAGAGTGAGCATCTTTGACAGGATGCAGGAGAGCCCCAAAGGGGATGATGGGCATTGAAGTCGCCAAACAATAAGAACGGCGGGGGAAGCTGATCGATCAGGTGCATCATGTCAGCCCGACTAACAGCAGATGACGGTGGAGTGTAGACGGTACAAACTGAAAAAGTAAAAGCAGAAAGAGTAATGCGGATAGCTATTGCTTGGAGTGGGGTGGTCAATGGGATGGGATGGTAATAGACATCGTCCCGAACGAGCAACATGACCCCACCATGAGCTGGGATACCGTCCACAGGGGCGAGGTCATACCGCTCCGAGGTATAGTGGGAAAAGGCAATACGGTCAGTCGGGCGCAACTTGGTTTCCTGGAGACCAAGGACGAGCGGACAGTGCAGGCGGAGGAGCAGTTGTAATTCCTCCCGATTAGATCGAATACCTCTTATGTTCCAATGAAACAACGCCATTGCTAGTCAAAAAGTTGGGGGAACGAGACGGGGAAGAGCTGGTCACCTCGATGGCCGCGGAGGGCCTAGTTGCGAGGCGACAACGCTACAACTGACGGCAGGCGGATCCGGTTCCATCGACTCGTCGCCAGCTGCGGCCGCTGTCACTGATTGTGTAGGAGGGGCCGCATCATTTGCCGACAAAAGGCCGGCGGAACGCCTGGCAGCAGAGCGTCCCGGCGAAACTGAGGACGGCCGGGAGCAGCGACTCACGGATGAAGCGTCAGATGAAACGCGCCGGGGTGGAGAGGGGGATAGAGACTTCTTCTTGGAGGCCTTCTTGGAAGGCCGAGGAGGCACAGGGATGGTGGGCTGGACCCGAAGAAGGTCCTCACGCGCGGGGTCCGTTTTGGAACGCCGGACCTCGGAAGCTGGGGTCCGGAACGTTTCCCCGATGGACGCCTGAGAAGAGGATCGCTTCTCAGGTGGCGTGGGGGGAGGAGGAGGAGGAAGGGTGGCCCCTGGGGCAGGGGGGGTGGGGGCCGCGGGGGAGGAGGAGTTGGAAGGGAGGGATTTGGGAGGCGGAGGCAGAGCCCCCTGATGGGCAGAGGAGGCGGAGGGGGGACAGGATAAAGGTGAGGATACAGCGGAAGGAGTGGACACAACTGAGGCAAACGAAGTGGCCAGTGACACGGGATGAAGGCGGTCATACTTCTTCCTGGCCTCAGAATAAGAGAGCCGATCCAAAGTTTTGATTTCTTGTATCTTTTTCTCCTTCTGATAGGCGGGGCAGTCTGGGGACCTAGGCGAGTGGACGCCAGGACAATTAGGGCACCGAGGGGGTGGGGTGCAAGTATGTTCCTCACGAAGAGGACATCCACAGTCGCCACAAAGGGGCTCAGCCTCACACCGGGACGGCATGTGCCCAAAGCGCAAACACCTAAAACAGCGCATAGGAGGCGGGACGTAAGGTCGCACGTCGCACCGGTAGCACATCACCTTTACCTTCTCCGGGAGAACGTCCCCCTCGAAGGCGAGGATAAAGGCCCCGGTGTCGATGCGACGGTCTTTGGGGCCGCGCTGGACTCGCCGGACGAAATGCACGCCGCGGCGCTCCAGGTTGGCCCTGAGCTCCTCATCAGATTGTAGCAGGAGGTCACGATGAAAAATAACCCCCTGCGTCCTATTCAGTGCCAGATGTGGGACAATGGAGACTGGGATGTCCCCTAGGCGGTCGCACGCCTGGAGTGCTGCCGACTGTGTGGCAGAGGTGGTCTTGATAAGAACGGACCCTGATCGCATCTTGCTGAGAGCCTCGATTTCCCCGAAGACGTCCTCAATGTGCTGAACAAAGAACATGGGCTTGGAGGTGGCGAACGTCCCCCCATCTGTTCGAGAACAGACCAAATAGCGGGGGAAGTACTTCACCCCAAGCCGGCGGGCCTGTCCCTCCTCCCATGGAGTGGCCAAGGGGGAAAGGGCAGGAGAACCAGAACTAGAAACGGTACCTTTTCTTTTGGAAGACTCGGCCGCAGAGCGACCTGATACGTGTTGACGTTTCATGTGCGAAACGTCCGCCCCGATACCACCCACTCCGACCAGGGGCTCTCCCCACGGGCGCCACCCAGCCGCAGCAAGGGCCACCTGGCAGGATGACCATTGCCGGGAGTCCTGATGCCCCAAGGAGACGGGCATCTACTCCTTGGCCAACGTGGGGAGGGTGCAGCTCAGGTATCGGCAGTACGATCCCTGTGTTGTCAGGGGGCTACAACCTAGAGGGTACATGACGACCCCACCACAACGGGCTGGCTACCGTGCTGGATTTCTGGTGCCATGGAAAGTCCATCATGATCGCTGGTGCAGACGGAGATGCACTATGGGCGTAACTTGGACAACCCATCAGGCGTTTAGGCCCAATTTGAGGAATAATGGGTATGGTGACAACGCCGGTGCAATGCTGAGTGCCAAGGTCTTAGTGCACTTAGGACCAGTGGTACACCATGTAAGGTGTCCTTCCCCAAAAGGCTCGTACTTCTGTAGAATTTTGAAAAATGGAGGTCAAACCCCAAGGGGGACCAACACATAGAAGGCCGAAACGGTTGAAACTCCTTTTAGTCGCCTCTTACGACAGGCAGGAATACCTTGGGCCTATTCTTACCCCGGACCCGCAGGGGGAACAGTGACACTGGTAGCAGTGCATCGGGTGTAGAATGTACAGGCGGACTGTGATAACTTCATGACTGTTTTGATCTTTGATAGAACCACCACTCTATCAAAAGTGATAAAAACAGTGCTTGCGGGCACTGAGGAAGCATATATCTTTTTTATCACCCAATGGACTGCTTATCAGAGAGGTTTGTTTGGATTTCTGCCTCAATCAGGCCATCGAACAGCTTAGTGTAAATAACACCAGGAGAAGAATTCAGCGTTCAATGGGCCTGGACATGAACAGAATAGTGGCGGTGGAGCAAGGCTGTGAGCAGTTGTTGTGCTTGAAATCAGAATTAAGTTCCAAAATCAAAGTGCCATTGCATAAACAAGAGCAGCATTTCACAGGGCCAGCAACTGCATCAACACCTTTCTGAATAATAAACGGATTTACTGACGCAAAGGACTGACCGTCTTCAGTACGAGGAATCATGGTGGTCTCTGAATTGTTAACCTCATTCCATTTACGTTTAGTAGATATTGACTGTGAAGAAGATAATTTTCTCACTGTGAGAAAATCCCCCGTTATGGCACCACACTCCTTCCAACTTGGGGCCCCCTGCAGAGGGTGGCGCACCTGCCTTATGTGATTGTTCACACCTCAGGTCACGCCTCCCGAACACCTGACAAAAGGGATTATTCGGCAATTTGGGAAGGTAGCAGCTCAGGCAATCACCAAGCCCTGGGCCTGGCTTGTACCTGCGGATACGTGCGAACCATACCTGTCAACCTAGAGCTGAGAATTACTCATTACCCAGTCACTTGCTGCATGTCGGACGCATGGACTGGCCTTCAGGAGTGCACAGGGAGGAAGAAGAAAAAGAAGAACCTTAAACGCCAAAGCGGAGGAAGGATAGGAAAAGGGGGAATGAAGAAAGGAAACAGGAATGAAAAGCAGTGGAAAGACTGATCTCATAGCAGCTCCTGAAAATGCAGAACACATTTCCAAAAACATCCCAGACTTGTTCCCAAGGGAGTGGAAAGGAATAGCAACAGGATGGACAGGCAGCATGGAAGGGAAACAAGGCTGCAATGGTTGGGGCCCCGTGGGAGCCAAACACGAACCCACCGAAGAGTGGTGAGCCCCTTGGGGAGATTTTGTGCATGCTCTATCAATTAGGTGTCAAGAGATAGGGAAATTATTTCAGTCTTCAATAGTTACTACTATTAAAATGATACCATCACATACCTCAGCTATGTATAAATCTGCCTGTTTCAGAAGTTCTCCAATCATGAGTACTGTTGATGTAGTGCCATCGCCAGTCATATCATCTTGTGCTGTTGATGCACGTGCAATAAGGGTCGCTGTAGGATGCTGTATTTGCTATAACATGGGATATCTCAATTTTTTATCACACTTTATTTGCAAAAGCTTGATATTTCATAGACAAAGAACAGGAAGTAACTGCTCAACTTACCATGTCATGCAAAAGAACATTTCCATCTTTCGTAATCTTAATATCTCCAGCACCTGAGACCAACCTGAAACATTGGATGATTTAAATTACAGTGTTCTTGGCTCCATAACTATTTTAGAGATGCTCCTCGTCGAAAGAAGACATTACTTTTATACCCTATACTACTTTTTTTTTATTTTTAACGTAAAAAACCTATAGGAAATTACATTGCATTTAACTGCTACTTTCATTTTCAGGACTTCTGATGTTTCTTGTCTTTAACTATTCATATTTTTTCTTTCCTGGGCACTATCGATCAGAAATTTTTTGACTTAGGCTCCTTCTGTTAAGGAAACATCTCCACACATTAATGGACTCTGATGATGGAGTGGGGGAAGGAATATTGGATGATGAAATAACCACAGACAAGCAACTACCACAAACACTACAGACAAAATTGAGTAAATTGAGAACAAAACAAAAAAAATGCGCAAACATGTTAGCTTCTGTGAATGATAAAGTAGGGATTCCTACTAAAAACTGTTTTTGTACAGAGAAAAACATGGGAGTTTTATTATTACTGTGGTAATTTGATTCAGGAGTTAAATGTGAGCAATCACAAACATTTTTAGCTAATCAACCAAGAGAAACTTGGAACTCAATCCTCTTCAGCCTACAGCTGTTTGCAATATTCTGCACTTAAAGTGTTGGGGGCTCTTGCACTATGCGCTGATGTTGGCAAGTCAGTGACGCTGGTCATAGCCAGTCGAGTAATGATATATGCTAGCCAGTGAGGAGCACTAAATCTAATGATTTCTTTTGGCAGAAGATACGAATTTACTTTATTTTTTCAATATGGAGGGTGCCTGAATAACTTTTAGTGATCTTGTTGTTATGAATTTTATGGTTGCTTGCCAATTTTTGTATTTATTTGGTGACTAGAGAAAACTAAGTCCGGACAGACTGATCTGTAGTGAAGTCTGAAGCCTAGGTTAGGTTGGAATATGATAATTTTCTTATGAAATACCAAAACCAATGAATCTCAACATGAAAATACAACTGCTAAATGAGTGTGATGTTTATTGTAGGCCAAGATATAAATTACATTCGTCACTGCAATAACCCACTTTTACATCATTTCTGGATTTGCCAAAATTTCTGATAATTCAGTTAAATTCTAACTGAATAGAACAAAATACCAGATAATTTTATTTACAAATCATAGGAAATTATGAATGAAAATTTCATTGAATCTCTGACTTCAGATTCGTTGTGCTGAGTTACCAAGAGTCATCGTGCAAAACCGTAACAACAGAAAGGCCACCAATAACGTAATTACACTTCTACCATAGTATTGGGGTGAGAGGGGGGGGGGCAGGGGGGGAGGGGGGAGGAGGGATCGATCATACAGAGGTCCACAATTCAAATCAACCGCCAAACCACAGATGAAAAATGTTCCATTAACCGTAATCTAGATCACTGAAATGCTGTACTTATTTTATAATCTAGTCATGGAACAATACCAAAATCACAGCTGCAGCCTTAATCTTATGAACTGGATGGCCCTCTGCCTTGTTAGGTAATTGAGCAGAAAGATTTAAGCTTTTCTCAAATTCCAAACTTGCACATCTTACTGCTTCTTTATTCATGGAGGCCAAAATTTGGTAGAATGTTAAGTATATTTTGCCCTAAACTATTACACCACAGAAAAATCTGATATGGATTCTGGAAATTTAATCAAGGGCCTTTAGAACAGTAGTCAGCTATGTCATCACTGAAATAATGAGCACCTTTGAGGTAGTAACATGCTGCAGGTCAACATTTGCACAGTTTGACAGATTCAAGATAGCTATTCGATGGTGGGCTTCTGTATGGCACAGACCACATGTTGTGTTCAATACAGACATTTGGATGCAGTTCCTCTACACTAGTCTATCCTGCACATTCCTCCTCATCTCTGCATAGCTACTGGAATCTATGAGATACATGTGGTGATGGTTACTGTGTTTAAGCCTTGATCTCAATCTCACTCTAGAATTTTTAGCAACACACTTCCCTCCAATAACAAATTCACTAATCCCTGATGCAACAGTATACTCCATCAACTGAGCCCTTTGCCATAAGTTTCTTCCCCCCCTAATTTGAGTCAGTACTTCATTAGACATTCAATATTCTCATATAATTTTCAGCATTCTTTCATAGCACCACACTTAAAAACTTCTAATATTATTTGTACTGTTCATCACACATATTTCACTTCCTTGAAAGGCTATATTCCAGACAAATACTTTAAGAAAATGATTCCCGACACTGAAATTTATGTTTCATGTTAAAATCTCTCTCTTTTTAAGAAACACTTTTCTTGCTATTGCCAGTCCACATTTTATAACCTCTCTAGTCATGCTGTTTTTAGTTATTTTGTTGCCCAAATAGCAACTCATTTACTATCAATAGTGTCTTATTTCACTGTTTGATGTAATATGACTCACTGCACCTTGTTTACTTTTGTTGATGTTCATCTCATAACCTCTTTTCCAGACAATCCATTCCATTCAATTACTCTTCCTGGTTCTTTACTGTGACTGAATTACGGTCATCAGCAAACATCAAGATTTTAATTCTTCTCCCTCAATGTTAACTCTCTTTCCAAATTTCTCATTGTTTCCTTCATTGCTTGCTCAATGTATATACTGAATACCACCAAGGATAGGCTGTAAACTTGTCTGATACCCTTTTCAACCACTGACTCCACGAAATGATTCTTGAAACAGCAATCCATGTTATGTATGAGTTATAGATAAACTTTCACTTCCTGTATTTCAACCCTGTTACCTCCAGAATTACAAAGGATTTATTTATTAAGGCAAGTCATGTGATCAGAAGTGGTTCACATTTCCCACGCTTCCCCAGAATGCTGAGATCTTCCCTGAGGTCGACTACTGCCAGTCTTTCCATTCCAAAGATTCACATAACCAATAACTTCCAGAAATAGTCTGCAAAGGACAAAGAAGCATATGGGATTAGATTGGTTGGTTTGGCGTACAAAGGGACCAAAAACTACAGAGTCATCAGCCCCTTTTCCTGACACAAACAAGGCTCAACATAAAACAATGCCAAAAGTATGTTTGGGAAAGTAAAAGGGGGAAAAGGAATGGGGAACCACACCTAAAAAGAAAACAAATGGGACAAACAAAAAATGTAGAAAACATACAAGACAAGGAAAAGTAGAAGAAGGTATTAAAACCATGAGCAGATGGTCTGGGCTGGCTGATCACAAGCATAAAAGAGAATGAGACAGCCACTCTGCAACACATTAAAATGTCCACCCCAAAAAGCCGAGGCCAGATGAACACATGTAGGGAAAAGACGAACACAAAGGCAAACAAATGCAAAGAAAGGGGTGACAGGGTTAAAATGGAGGGAGGGTGGAGGCCTCGGAAAGAAGGCCAAATGCCCACCTTTAGATGGTACGATAAAAACCCCCTCACGTAAAACTAAATCTGCTGTTGAGGCATTGTTGCCCAACACCGAAGGTAAGGTGCTGGGAAGGTTAAAAGTCTGCCGCAGAGCAGCTAAAATTGGGCAGTCCAGCAAGATGTGGACGACAGCCAGAAGGGAGCCACAGCAACACCGAGGTGGATCCTCGCGATGGAGGAGGTAACCATGTGTTAGTCACATATGGCCAATGAGGAGCCGGCAAAGGACAACAGATTCCCTGCGAGTGGCTCGCATGGGTGACCGCCACATATTCGTCGTCTCCTTGATAGCACAGAGTTTATTTGGTGTACTCAGATTGCATTATTCTGTAACGCAGATCGCGAAAACTTTGTGGCGGAAGATAGCTTGCAAATCAGTCTCCAGGAGGCCCATCTCCAGAGATGGTTTACTGGTGACCTGTTTGGCCAGGCAGTCAGCAAGTTCATTGCCCGGTATCCCGACATGTCCTGAGGGTCCAAATAAAGATACCGAGTGTCCACTGGTGCAGAGGGCATAAAGAGACCCCTGGATTAACAGTACCAAAGGATGCCTAAGGAAGCACTGGTCGAGAGCTTGTAGGCTGCTTAAGGAGTCACAACAAATGATGAAGGACTAACCAGAGCAGGAGCAGATATGATCAAGAGTGCGATAGATGGCAACCAACTCTGCAGTGAAAATTCTGCAGCCATCCAGCAAGGAGTGTTGTTCAGCATGGCCAATGTGAGTGTAAGCAAAGCCAACAAGACTGTTGACCAGTGATCCATCTGTGTAGATTATTTCTCAGCCCTAAAACTCGCCAAGAAAAGAGAAAATTCCAGCAGAGGGCCTCAGGTGGGACTGAGGCTTTGGGGCGTTCCAAAGGGTCCAACCAAAGCTGTTGCCGAGGTATGGACAGTGGAGGTGTACGGAAGTGGGCCTGCAGGAAGTGTCAAGTTCATGAAGAAGTGACCGGACACAGACGGCAAAGGGATTCCCAGTTCTGGGCCACCATTACGGGAGATGGAGCACCGTGTTACAGAAGAGAAGAAGGTAATTTGGATGGCGAGGAAAACTATGTATGTGGGCGGTATATTTGCGAGGAATAGTTGCTGCCGGAGCAGCAACGGAGGAACACCAGCTTCCAAAAGGAGGCTGTTCACAGGGCATGATCGGAAGGTGGCTCTCGTCACAAGGAAAACTTCACAGTGGTGGACAGGGTCTAATATACCCAGTGGAGAGGGGGGCTGCTGAACCACACACCACACTTTCATAATCAACATGGGACTGTACAAGGGCTTGATGCCACTGCAGCAGTGTACAACAATCAGCACCCCAGTCTGTGTAGCTCAGGCATCAAATAAGATTAAGGTACCACCACCATTAACAGACGTCGAAGACCAGTCCCAGAAAGCAGTAAGTCTCCACTATATCTAGCAGTTGGTCATCGAGGTGAAGTTCTCGATGGGGGTGGACGGTACGACGATGACAGAAGTGCATCACGCAAGTTTTGTCAGCCGAAAACAAGGCCGTGAGTGAGGGCCCACGACTGCAGTGGTGTTCAGCCGCAACAGTACAAGAGGAGCAAAACGAAATACAAAAATAGTCAGCGCATAGGAGGGGAGAGATTGACAATCCTACTGCTAATGCGAGAACATTGACGGCAAGAAAAGAGTGGGTCACTCAGACAGAGCCCAGTAGGACCCCATTCTCTTGTACATGGAGTGGACTAAGGGAAGCACCGACACGAACTCTGAAAGTGCAGCGTGACAAAAAGTTCTGTATAAAAATCTGGAGTGGGCCCTGGAGACCCCACTCATGCAGAGTAGCAACGATGTGGTGTCACCAAGTGGTATCGTATGCCTTCGTGAGATCGAAAAAAATGGTAATAAGATGTTGCCTGGAAAAGGCTGATCGAACGGCAGACTCCAGGTACACCAAGTTGTTGATGTGGAGCGTAATTGGCGAAAACTGCCCTGGGACGGAGCCAGAAGGTCCCCAAACTCAAGGAGCCAACACAACCGCCAGGTCACCACATGTTCAAGCAGATGGCACAGAATGTTGGTGAGGCTGATGGGATGATAGCTGTCAACACTCAGTGGATTCTTCCCGGGCTTTAGCACTGGAATGACGACACTTTCTTGCCCTTGTGATGGGAATTTGCCATAGCTTCAAATGCGGTTGAAGACAGCAAGGAAGTGGTGTTGGGAATCCACTGACAGATGTATCAGCATTTGCGAATGGATGCAACCTGGGCCAGTGGATGTGTCAGCACAGTCGGCAAGGGCACTGAGAAATTCCCGATCACTGAAGGGAACATTATAAGGGTCAGGGTGGCGTGGAGCAAAAGAGAGACGTTGTCGCTCCGTCCTCTATCTGAGGAGATGAAAGATAAGCTCGCTCCAAACCTGGGAGGGGGAGGTTCATGTTCCAACGGTGGAGATATACTGTTCCCAACAGATCACTTCATCGATGGTGGCATGCAATGGATACTCAATGTTGGTAGCGGATGTGAAAGTGTTCCAGTCAGCCTTAAGAAGAACTCACCTGGGCAAGTGTCGATATGAGGGACCCTGCAGTAGGGACAGGAAGAGTGGAAAGTGGAGGGACCCTGCAGTAGGGACAGGAAGAGTGGAAAGTGGTCACTACCACACAAGTTGTCGTGCTCTCCAGTGGATAGATGGGATAAGGTCAGGACTGCAAACCAAGAGATCAATGGCCGAATATGTGCCATGTGCCACATTGAAATGTGTGAGGGCACCTGTATTTAGGAGGCAAAGGTTGAGGTGAGGTAGTAGGTCCTCAACATCTGTGCAACGGCCATTAACCTTGGCTCCACCCCACAAAGGGTTATGGACTTTAAAATCACCCAGAAGGAGAAAAGTTGGGGGGAGTTACGAAATGAGTGCAGCCACAACATGGGGTGGTGCTTCACCACCTGGAGGGAGGTAGATGTTACATACGGTGATCTCCTGTGTTGTCCTCACCCTGACAGTCATCACTTTTAAAGGTGTTTGAAGGGACACAGGTTCACTACAGAAAGAGGTAAGGACGAAAATACATACTCCACTTGACAGTCTGTCACAGGCAGGATGGTTTTTGTAGCACCTCTGGTAGTCACAAATGGCAGTTGTGCACATTGTGAGAAACCAGGTCTCTTGAAGGACAATGCAAAAAGCAGGTGTACTGCTTAAGAACTGACGTAACTCAGCAGGTGGGAGAAAAAATTGCCGCAGCTCCACTGGAGAAGGAAGCTTTCTGTCATCTGGGATGGCACGGAGTGATCAAGGAGGCTAATTAGTCCTCATCATCACCTGTTGCCACTGGTTGATTGTCGGCATCCAGTACCATTGCATCCGAGGCGTCGGTGAGATCTAGGTCCTCAGGGGCCACCAGAATCTCCACCTCCTCCTCGGACGCAGAGCCGTGAGGGAGTGCTGGTGTCAGGGGCACTGGAGGCTCCCGTTTCTTAGTGGACTTTTTCTTTGAAGTTTTACCCTCTTGCCGCTCCTTAGGGGTTTGCTGGGAGGGCTTCTCAGAAGTAGCTTCATGGACAGACGAAGACCTTGAAGCCCTTACACCAGCAGCCAGTGGCTCTTTCAACCACAGGCTGGTGTTCACTGGATCACTGGCAGGGGACCGTGGAAGGTAAGAGTGCCAAGGGACCCCACCCCCATAAGAGGAGCCGGTTGCTTCTCCGGCTGCAGCAGGGGAGGGGGGGACCGATGTCCCTGGCCTTTTGGGGGGGGATGTTCCCAAAGTAGAGGCTTTGGGAGCAACAGAAGACCTGCCCCCAGTCAACTGGACAGGAGAGGAAGGTGGGTGGCCCTGAGGGCCCACTGGAGCAACATTAGATGATGACCATAATGGCATCATCGATGGCGACGCCGTCGCAGCGGCAGCGTGAAGATAGCATGGGAACAGGGTTTAGTCTTTCATATCTGAGTTTAGCCTCATGGTAAGTACCAGGCAGTCTGGCAAGCAGGGGGAGTGATGCTGTCCACAGTTCACACAGGTGGGAGGAGGCACACATGGAGTATTTGAATGCAGTGAACATCTGCAGTCTCTACATGTGGTGCTGGAAGGGCACCAGGAGGAATTGTGCCCAAATTTCCAGCACTTAAGCATCGCATAGGGGAAGGGGTCACAGGATTTGACATCACATTGGTACACCATCACCTTGATCTTTTCAGGTAATGAATCACCCTCAAAGGCCAAGACGAAGGCACCAGTGACAACCCTATTGTCTTTGGGTCCCCTGTAAACACACCGGATGAAATGAACACCACCACCATTCTAAATTGGCACATAGCTCATCATCGGATTGTAAAAGGAGGTCACGAAGAAAAATAATTCCCTAGACCATATTGAAGCTTTTGTGGGGAGTAACCGAAACAGGAATTCACCCACCTAGTCACAGACGAGTAATACCCACAACAGGGTTGGGGATGCTATCTGAATCGAAACTGACCCATTGCGCATTTTGGACAGCGCTGTCCCTTCCTCAAATTTATCCTCCAGGTGATCAACAAAAAACAGAGGCTTCATTTCCAGAAATGAGTACCCATCAGTTCTGCTGCAAACCGAGTAATTTGGCGAATATGGATCCTGTTGCTCTGAAGCCCAATGGTCCTCTGAAGGTGTTGCTAGGTAGAACGATTTAGGGTCATACCTGTCAGCATTTAAATCAACCTTTCCTTTCCTTAGAGACTGCTGGGGCCATTCGGTCACCACCAAAAGATGATCTAGTCTGCTTCATTGCACGTCATCCGCCCTGATGCCACCCACTTCGATCAAAGGCTCTCCCCAAGGGCGCCACTAGCCACAGCAGATGCTTCCTGGCATGATGGCCATTCCTGGGAGTCCAGATGCCCCACAAAGACGGGCATCTACTGCTTGGCATATGTGGGGAGTTTACAGCTCAGGCATCAGCAGTGCAATCCTTGTGTTGTCCGGTGTCTACCACATGACGACCCCACCACAACGAACTGGCTACCGTGCTGGGTATTGGGCACAGACAAATTCAATATTGTCGTGGAGGTGAAAGAGGACAGGACACAACGGAAGAAGATGACCTACCCCAGAAAGTGTCCTCGCCCAAATAGTTGAATTGCAGGTGGTGATGCAAAGACATGTTGACAAGAGGTTCAGGAGACTGAATCCGAGGACACTATGGGCAACTCGTGCACCAAGTAAGACATCCTTCCCCATATGGCCTGCACTTCTGTAAAATTTGGAAAGTGGCAGGTCAAACCATAAAATGGTATCTGAACTTACAGGGCTGAAGAATGATAGACTCCTTTTAGTCACCTCTTACGACAGGCAGGAATACCTCGGACCTATTCTAACATGCTGACCCGCAGGGGCCATGGGTTTAGATTCAAAGTGTGCAGGGGATGAAAGACTAAGCCTTATAAAACAGCACCATAGAAAAATAAATATTTCACTATGAAATATAGAAAAAACAACAATAGTGCCATTCATTCCAAGTGGTTAATTTTGCAAAACGTTTCTGCATGACCATCATGTATTTCGCTGAACTTCTATGTGAGCATGAGCACATGCTCCCAATGAACATTGGTAAGTTTTATTTAACACCAATATAATATTCTAGACACACAGTCATTAGTTTGACCCCATAGTGCAAATGTAAAAAGTGCACCCGTAAATTTTTATAAACAGACATAAGAGTATCTCCGGTAATTTTTTTTAAAGCAATTTTTGTGAGTTCACTTAAATGAAAGATGATTTACTGAGCAATTTTCATATGGATAATTTGAAGCAAAGTTGGGCGAAAAAATAGACACTTGGGGAAAAAGTGAAGTTTAGCTTTCATATCTCTGGAAGTAACTGTAGGAAACTTTGCTCATAATAAGTTACCAATACAAGGTTTAGAATATAAAATTTCACTTTCCAACTGCTTCCCAATAGTTAACAAATTGATGGCAAAGTTTTCACTTTCTGTAATAACACCAAAAAAGCCTATGTTCAGCTCACTTTTACAGAAAAAATCTGCACATTTTCTTAAAGCATTTTTATTAGAAAATCCACCTGAAAAACTAGATTTGGTTTCACAATGTGAACATATAAAGCTCTAAAAAGCAACAATGTGGAAGTGCATTTAACCAAGCAAAACATTCTGCAGATGAACATGTGGATGGGGTTTCCGACATTTAAGGTACTGAATGTTTAAAGTACTCATTTGCATGGACACATTTCATTTTTAGAAATGTTTAAAGTTGCTTTGTTTTACTCATACATTTTCACAATATTGCAATTTTACTCACAGTACATACAAAATAGTTTCACTTATCGGCAGCACAGTTATATACAGACCATTTCACCAAATCATCATAAAAATACCTACATTCATGCAGAATATAATCAATTGAATGTTATACGTCTTGCATTTTGTTTCTGTTAGTAGTCACTAGTTCACTGAAAGGCTTTTCAAAATTAAAAACCACAGACATTTCTGGAAACTGAAGATTCCTGGTACTTTCATTGCGTCCTAACTCAATACTTGTCCCATTTTACATCTCACAACACTGTTGAACTAAAAAAAGTGAAATGTAACATGTCCTGCATAAGGTGTTCGACAGATGGCATGCGAACATAATCACCATTGAAAGGGCGTTATTCCAGTGGTAAAAAAGCCTTTAAAAATTGACATCACTGTTACACAGTCACAAAAATCATTTACAACATTTCTCATATATATAGAATCTGGTACCACACTTCACTCATTTTGCCAAAATTTGGTAAAGGACCTTTAAAAATGAATGTATCAATTGTTTAGTACTCTGGAAAAGTTAATGTCTAAATTCCTGATGACTAGGAAGTGAGATCATCAGAACAATTCAAAAAACTTTAAGAAATCCTCATGACTGATCGTTAGAAATATCAGCCTTTTTTTGGGTAACTGTAGAATCAAAGTGGTATTAAATTTCTTCAAAGTTTAACTGTGCATTACCAAAGAACTGGACATCATGGGAGTAAAATTGTTGCATAACAGCTGCAACACACATTGTAATACCCATAGCAGTCTACCTGACATTTTATGCTAAAAGAGTAGGGTAATCAGAGAATAATGAAACAAGCCATTTGCAAGGATCAAAAGATGAAAAAACACATTTCAAATAGATCTTTTTGTCTACTTCCTTTTCATGATCATCTGTCTGCTCTTACTCAACAGTATACCGTTTCAAAACAAGATTGATGATCTGATCATCATCTAGTTCTTTATTGGTAACAGCATCATCATCATCTGTTAGCCATTAATCTATATCAGCATGCTGGATACCATTCTGAAGAGTTTGCAAATCAGTAACTAAAACTACAATGCCTGACACTTTCTAGTCTGGATGTTGTTGCTCTTAGGTTGGGCTAAGACAAACTTCCATGACCTTTGTAGAGTGGTTTTGTTTAAGTTCTCAAGCAACTGTGTAAATTACATCTTTTATGTGAAGGTTCTTCATTGCTTCAAAAAGACCACAACTCTACTGTTTTCTCTGACAAACCACTGATCTATTTCCCTCTGTAACATCATTTTAACAACTTGGTAACACCTTGGTCCATTAGCTGGATTACAGTCACTTTGGGCAGAAAGTCAGATTTTATGTCACTGTGTAGAATTTCTGAATCAGAAGGTAGTGTCTAGTAACAAAATTGCACAGGGTGGTAGGTTTTTTGATTTCAAGTATTTAACTGCTGCAATAAATGCATCAAAAAATCGCACTTTAAACAAATTACCATTCACCCCAAAAACTTTGAGCTTTGGAATAAACAGGAAGTGCTGACGTGTTTGTTTTTCAAGGCTCTTGGTTTCTTAGATTTGTAGATTACAAACTACGGTAACTTATTGTCCCCACTTGCACTGTTGCATCTTGCAATTGTCAGCTTTTTCTTTGCTAGTTTTGTGCATTTGACTGCTTCATTCTTTGGGTAGGGGTTTTGAGGGACCAATTTATAATTCAGCCCAGTCTTGTCAATGTTGTACAAGGGTCATTCCATGCCAAACTGAGCCTGAGGCTTATTTTTTGAAAAAATTGCCAAAGTTAACAAAGTTATAGTTTTTCGAATCTTCAAAAGTTTAATTTTACTGTCCTGAAAAAATTACATAATTAGCTGAGGAAATAACAGAGTTGGCGATTCTACAGATGAGGATGGAAAACAAAAGGTTTGCTTTTTGTGTTGGCAGCTGTTTAAATTTGGGTTGCAGCGATTGTTGATGTTTTAATTGTTAAATTTCAAGAGCAGAATCTTCTCTTTCTGACAAACTTCAGTTTTTAAAGAAAGGTAAGTTATTAAGTATGCAGCTAATTCACAAAAGTTACTATGTATTTAGTGTCCCGCCCGTGACAAAAAACATGAAAAAGTTTACCTTCTAACTCAGCAATTATAGTAATTCTATATATTTTAGGTTAGAAGTAAGAAAAACAAAT
The DNA here is from genome assembly GCF_021461395.2 of Schistocerca americana. Taxonomy (NCBI): domain Eukaryota; kingdom Metazoa; phylum Arthropoda; class Insecta; order Orthoptera; family Acrididae; genus Schistocerca; species Schistocerca americana. The sequence continues at coordinate 397,053,525 of NC_060126.1, read as the reverse complement.
AAAAACATCCAATGAACCATAAGGCACCTTCTAAGTTGAAAATGATCATTTATAAATGTTAAAAGAAATTGTGTCCCACCCGTGACAGTTTTTTGGATGTTACTCAAATCTAAACCATTTAACACTTCTTGTTATTGTTATGTTAAATTGGTTGATATAACAAATGCTTTGATGGTTTACACTAAATAAAAACTTACTGTTTATTCAGAAAACGAGGAAAACAACATCAGTAGAGCTTATGAGAAAACTTCGAGAAAAACTGAAGAAAGATACCAGCAAGTACAATGTCCATAAAGAAAAAGAAAGAGAGCAGGATAAAAGAAGGAGGGAAAATATGAAGAAGAAGGTATCCTCCAGTGAAAAATCTTTATTGGAATATCGAAAGAAGGAAGCTGAAAGAAAAAGGAAGTACAGACTTAAACTAAAATCCGTATTAATTGAAGATCAGTCTGAGACCTGTATTTCCCAGTTAGGATCATATAAATGTCCTCAGTCCCTTGACAAAGCTGTTTCTCGGGTAAAGAAGGTGCTTCCTTCAAGCCCCTCAAAAAAACCAGCAGTAATAAAAAAGCTTGTAAGTAAAAGCTTACCTAAAAAGGTAGTAAACCAGATTTTCCCAGTAGTGAAGAAAACATCTCGTACTCTTAGAAAACATCTCATACTCTTACAGGTGATAATCTGTTCAAAATACAAATTTTTTCACAAATGATGAAATCAGAAGGCAGACACCTGATATAAAGGATGTAAAGTCTATTGTAGACCATGAAACTGGGAAAAGAGTTAGCTTGCAGAAACGTCACATGAATATGACAGTTACGGAAACTGTTTTTTCTTTTTAAGCAAGACAATCCAGATATTGCTATCAAGATTTTAAAATTCTACGAGTTGCGGCCTAAAAATGTTGTTCAAACGTCTCAAATGCCTCACAATGTATGTGTGTGCAGATATGCTAACTTCAACTTCATCATTGAAGCCATCCACAAAGAAATAGCTAGTTCCTCTGCTACTCACACTCACCTATGAATCTTGTTTGCTGTGATGTAGAAAGTGAAATATGCATGACAAGTCAATGCAAGAAATGCATCATGAATTTACACACATCAATAGATGGAACGTTTGATTTGTGTGACATAATATCTTGGAGAAAATGGACCGAACATGAGTGTCACCCTAAACAGACTACTACCAGTGGAACTCTCTGTGAAGCTCTCTCTGAACTTCAGTCTCAACTAAAAACATTCAAGGAGCACTTATTTGTCAAAAGGATGCAATCTGGAGCTTTCAAGACTGTGAAAGCATCAGTTAGTGATGATGAAGTGATTTTGCAAATAGATTTTGCAGAAAACTATGTAGCACTGGCACAAGATGAGATACAAAGTGCCCACTGGAGTCATACACAGATTACAGTGGTCACTATTTGTGTTTGGATGAAAACAGGGCTACACTCATTTGCAATTGTGAGCAATGAACTGTGCCACGACAAGTACTCAGTTTATGCATGCTTGAAGAGTATGATTCAAATGGCTCTGAGCACTATGGGACTTAACATCTGTGGCCATCAGTCCCCTAGAACTTAGAACTACTTAAACCTAACTAACCTAAGGACATCACACACATCCATGCCCGAGGCAGGATTCGAACCTGCGACCGTAGCGGTCTCGCGGTTCCAGACTGTAGCGCCTAGAACCGCACGGCCACACTGGCCGGCGCTTGAAGAGTATAATAAGTAAGCTGAAACAAGAGCTTCCCAATTTGACTTCGATACGAATTTTTTCTGATGGTTGCGAAGGTAAATTTAAGAACAAATTCACCATTTCTAACCTCTGCTACATGATGCAAGACTTTGGAGTATCTGGAGAATGGCTTTTCTTTGCAACATCACATGGGAAATGTGTAATGGATGGCATTGGAGCTGTAACAAAAAGGGCTATTTGGAATAAAGTTAAGCAAAGAAAAGTCATCATCAGCAATGCGCAGGAATTTTTAGACTGTGCCAAATCATCTGTTTCTGGAATAAACTTTCTTCTTCTGACAAAAGATCATATTGATGAAAACAGAGACCTTCTGGATAGCTGCTGGAAAGCTGTTAAAAAAATAAAAGATATCCGCAGCAAGCATTACTTCAACGGTTACAATATCTGTAACCTAGTATGTGGTAGAACTTTCCTAAAATCAGGTTTAGTGAAAGTGGAGGTTTTTCCCACTTTCACCCAACATATATTCACTAATCTACACAGATTCTGAGATGAGTGATAAGGAATCATATCCTGATGTCCTGTTGACACCCAATTCCCAAGCAGTTACAGGTTCAGAACCAGCTGTGGAACAAATCATGCCAGGAGTATTTATTTTAGTAGAGTTCCAAATCCACTACATACAGATATGCTGCAACTGCACAGAGAAGTGTAGAAGACAATGAGGAAATACAGATTATGTGTATGCGATCTGTTGGGGACTCAGCAAAGGTATTTAAAGCTGACGAGCAGGATGTATCCTACATAGAGTTTAAAGAAGTTCTTGCTATTCTCCCGAATCCAAATGTCAAACATGTTAGGGACACTTTATATTATGAGTTTCCCGGCAATTTAGACATTTTCGAAAGTGGGTGAGAGGTCAAGTGCATTTTTTCAAAGTGGTACATTCTTCAAGTGAAATAATTAAGTACTCAGAACTGTAAACTAATACTATACAAAAATTTATATTATTTATAAGCAACAAAAATGTTCTACAAAGTTACTAAAACTTAAAGTGCCTTCTAAGTATATGTTACCTACTGATTCATAGCTAACTTACATAATAAAATCAGTTTAATTAAAAAGATTGTACTTCACATGAGTCCCACCGTGACAGTCTTTGATTGCAATTATTGTAAGTAAGTATTACTAATCTAATATTTATTGATATGTCATGTAGATAATTGTTTTATTAATGTGAATTCAATATTTTCAAAAGAAAATAGGTGCTTAAATCACAGAATTCTTCTAAAATGTTAGCGGTTATTCAATGCTACGTCTATTTGCTGTCCCACCCGTGACAAAGTTTTAAAGATGAATAACAGCTGAATTTGTAAACTTCGGACATTCAGATTTAAAGCGAAGGTAAAACAATTATTTATAACGCAACCAGTCAATTTTTACTTTATTTCTATTTATACTTTATGTTATATCAGCATCTGACTATTGAAAAACTTAGTGCAACTGTCCCACCTGTGACAATGGAATCCCCCATAATCAATGAGCTACCAGTTAATTTTCTGAGAATACTTTTTCAGTTTTTTAAACAAACTCCTTAACTGCATCATCATTAGAGAAAGTTTTTCACCTGAAACTATAGCACCATAATGCTTTTCCAACCGATGAAGTGCAAACCACCACTTGCTTGCAATCCATGTTCTCCACACACCCCCAGGTTTTGTGCAACTGAATAGCTTTTTCTTTCATGATAGTGCCTGAAATATGGGCTCTTCTTACTTCTTTCCCGACAAAACCAAACCCACAGAGTATCATCCAAGAACCCAAGTATTGATTTTTCAATTTTTTTTTTTTTTTGTTTAAGTATTTTACTGTAATGGTTGTCACTCCAACACCCATTTCAGAGGCTATTTTGAACTTCACTTTACCTTTTCTGATTTGTAGACTTTTTAATCTTTCAGAATCCCTGAACTTCTTAATCACAACTTGGAAATTAAAAGGAATACAGTAACAAATTTATAAAGTACACAAATAAAGCAGCAGATTAAAGGATACAGAACAGTGAACAGTCCAGCAGTACATTAGTCTGTCATGCATGAGCAACATGACTCAAATGGACACATGCTGTGACACGAATAAAATCACTTGGTAACAAAGGTATGCCAATCAGCTTGGAACGCACATGGACGGTTGGACACAGGGTTGGATGATTCAAAGAGTTGGTTAATTGAAGGTAAATAATGAAGGTTGTGCTTGAAAAGTGTTGCTATGATCCAGTGGCAAAAATACTGTTTGTTTATTTTAAAGTGAGACAACCAGCACCCCCCCCCCCAAAAAAAACACCATAGTGGCCACACCCAATTGCTGTGTAACAGCAGCCACTGGTGGGTTTCTTTACCACATGTTGAGAAGTCTGATAAGGGCCTCTATCCCAAGCATCATGATATATTTCTGTGTCAGAAGACAAAAGCCCTAAGCTTATGTTTCCTTCAAATTTTTGTACAAGTTTCATTAATTTTCTATAGAATGTTATGCCAAAAATTATATTGCTGGCCAGACGATGTCACTGGGAGTGCTGGAATAACTGCCATAACGTGCTGTTCCAGAACAGAGAGCTTGTCACCCCTTGTTGGTCAACAAAATGAATTTGCTGGGCCATGTGGGTGCATTTAGCTTATTAAAGCATCCTGCTCAGCAGAGGTCTCTACTGTGACTAATTTTGGCCAGTAAATATGACATTTGAAAACCCGCTGACATGGATCATTGTTTCAGCAACTTGCAAATCATCACTGTTTTCTCTAGTTCCTACTAAAGTATGCCCACGTTAGAAAATCGCCCTTTCCGTAACACTATTTCATTCAATTTCTTCTTTGCTGATGAAACAAAATTTAATCCCATTAACACCTCAGTGCAGAAGAGAAAGTTCGGAGCTCCATGCACGATAATCTGCTGCATGCATTTGTCAAAAGAGTGGTTGACTGGAAATATCTGGGACTTCCACTGAGAAGGATGTTTTAGTAAGCTTTATGAATTCACAAGGCCAAGAAGTTTCATAGTATCGGGCATCACAGACTGACGTGTGGATTCCAGAACAGCACATTATTGCCGTTATTCCAGCACCCTCAGTGACATTGTCTAGCTGGCAGTGTAGTTTTCCTCATGACATTCTACAGAAAATTCCTGAAAATGTATAAAAAAATTGAAGTATCTGGAAGAAAGCTTAGGATCCTAAGAGATCTCCTCTAGCTTTGTCCTCTGACACTTAAATGTATCATGCTTGGGATCCTTTGTAAAAAAAAAAAAAAAAAAAAAAAAAAACAAAACACCCTTAACAGGCTTGAAAAACTGTGATAAAGAAACCCACCAGTAGCTGGTGTCACATAACTATTGGGCATGGCCTACAGTAGATTAACACAACTCTTCATAAACTAAGCGAACACAAAATATTGTGTAGTTCAAATTTGAATTAAACTAGCATGTGAACAGCATTGTACACTAAAAATGTATACACAAAATTCTATATGATGATAAACCTTTTTTTAAAAAAAAAAAAAAAAAAAGTCAAGGCTGAATGCTAACACCTTCCCCAAAACTGACACAATGTAACAATCGTGAAAACTTTAAGGCAATATATATAATTGTATTGCAGCTATTATGCAAAAATATTACTCCCATAACATTCTGTTCTTTGGTAATGCTGTTAAATTTTGAAGTTTATAAACAGTCTGATCGGTGGTTACCATGGCAGAAAAACAGGCTGATATCTGTCACGATAAGACTTGAGGAAAGTCACCATTTTTTTAAAAGTGTTTTTGGGTTATTGTGACTATCTCATTTCCTAGTCATCTGGGTTTTTTGGTATCGCCTTCTCCAGAGTAATGTACGACTGCAGAACATTTTTACAGATTTAAGTACCAGCGGAATAATGGTGAATTTTAACTGCAGCTCCTCTTTGCCTTCTTTTGGTGCCTTACATGTTCGCATTGCAAAACCAAATCTAGTTTTTATGGGTGGTTTAGAACATAGTTAATTTAATATTTCGATACTGTTGAATAACAGATCAACCAATGCTTCCGGAAAATAATTCTGTAGTAAATGTAACGTTAATTTCGTAGACTATAACTTGTACATATTAGCTATCCAAATTAATAACAAACACAACGTTACCTGAACGCCACTACATTTTTCAATGGCTTAACTAAGGCACATGGCCATCAACGAAACTTCACTTACATTTTCATTGTGCCTTTCGGTCCTAAATTAGTTTTCATGACATCCTGAATCCCCTTTGCCGCGGAAATATTTACAGCCAACGCTTGGGCTGCCCTAGCAAATTCAGCTTTTGGGTTTAATAAACTTATAGCAGCCATTTCAGAAATTAACCACAATCAAAACGCCTACAACACTCACGCCGCACTGAAATATCCAGAAACCTTCTTTTGTTTACATCGATGCTTTCGATATATTTGAATCGATAGTGATAAATGGAAGCCGGCGACTTCCATTTTAAAATCGAAAGTGTCTGCTTCATTAAATTCCTTAAATTGAAGTTAAAAGATATGAACCATGGATACGTCGCAGCAACAATTATGTCAGGCCGATTACAAACGATCACTAAACCAAAACAATTTATAATGAGCTATACCAAATGCGTGCATGTTCACATCTAATTTGTGAATCCCGTAACTAATTAGGTTTGTTGTAAAATGTAAAGTAGAGATGTCTCTTTAATGGACATATGGATGTGCAGGAAAGACTCTTGCCTTCGCAACATGCATTTCGACCCTGGTTACTCTATGTTTGACCATACAGAGCTCTTCAAAATTTTTAAGTTCATTGCATTGTGACTGCAGAGTCCCTACACAGGTATACTTACCATATTTTTCTGTCTCCAGCCTAGGACAAATGTGTATATTTTTTGGATCCAACCCATGACATATTTTTGAAATTACTTAACAGTCTCAACTGAACTTTAACACTTTGTAGGGATGTGAAATGGAATGATAACATAGACTCAGTCGTGGGTAAGTCAGGAGGTAGACTTTGGCTTATTGATTGAATACTGGGGAAATGCAACTGGACTACAAAGGAGACTTCATAGGAATCACTCGTGAGACTGTTTCTCATGTATTGCTCGAGTGTGTAGAACACATACTGAATAGGACTAACAGGGGGGTATTAAACGTATATAGAGAAGGGCACAATGAATGGTCACAAGTTTTTTTGACCCGTGGGGAGCGTCATGGAGGTGTTGAAGGAACTGAACTGGCAGACTCTTGAAGATAGACCCAAACTAACCCGAGAAAGTTTACTAACAAAGCTTTGAGAACCAGCTTTAAATGATGGCTCTAGGAATATGCTACAGCCTCTACGTATCGCTCACGTAAGGATCACGAGGAAAAGATTAGAATATTTACAGCGCACACTGAAGATTCAAACAGTCATTCTTCCCGCGCTCCATATCTGAATGGAATGGGAAGAAATCCCAATAACTGGGCAAAGGAACGTACCTCCGCTATGCACATCACAGTCGTTTGCAGAGTATAGATGTAGATGTAGATATTTATTGAGTTATATTTTTCACTAGACATGGCTTTTTAAGAAATTGGTTTTTTTGTGCTTATTACATCATAATATTCACGACAGGATAGATTCTGAATTCATCTTAATATTTCATAAATTTGTATTCCTGTTATAGCCTAACATTCAAAACATGCTTCCTTTTTCCTATTGCGAAACGATGAGACAAAAGATGAATAGAAATAAATAGATCCAAAAACGTGCAGACGTGTTACTTCACACACGAAAGCAATTTAAACGCATTGCCCCTGCAATGTTGCCATATGACTAAGTGAAAAGTTGCGGATGGACTGGTAGTCATGCATTGCCACTGATGTTCCAAACTCAGCTGCAAGAAGTCCAGCTGTAGGAGAATGGTTAAAAGCATGATATCAAATGTATAGGGCTAATTTTTTTAAAAATCCTCGCAGTCGTAAGTTTCTCAAACAACAAACATTACTACAGACAGCACTCAAGAAGCAGGACTGTCCAGGCTAATCCCATAACAAATTTTTATATCTATATAAGAACGGGGTTTTACATTTTATAGCTAGTTTGACAACACATGAACCTGTGTTCAGTGTATGCCACCTTTAGGTATGAACTATATGTATTTCGCATAAATTCTGTAGATTACTAATAAGCCTGGTTAAATATTGCACTTATTTTTAGGTTTTAATATAAATTTTATTTTGTATTGTTATAGATTCTGAAGATGGTCATTGTATGGCCGACACCGGTTATGACTGTGTCATAAGAATGTGATTGCGTCTATAAATAAACAAACAGTTTTCAAAATAATCCCATATATGTGGTAAGCCCATTAATACATATAATACGTACTGTGGATTCGGTGTATTAACAGCATAGGCACCTCAACAATTTGCATGTTATATACTGAATAAACTTTGCTAAAAGTTTGGAAGAACCAAATGCTAGGAAGTTTCACCTGTTTGCGACAGATACCACAGCTCAGAAATAACTAATTTTTGTTATGAGAGAAGAAGAGAGAGCCACCTCAACGTTTTAAGTTGCCTGTTACTACTGTTAAAGACCGGAATACATCAACCAAATAATTGATGATGTGTAGCAAGCGCTACTCTGAGTTGAGGAGATTAGCACTATAGAGGAATTCGTGGTGTCTCCTATCAAACCAGTAACATGACCAAAAAAGACAGAAAAAAACCTACAATTGACCATGCTGCTGAGTCTCTCTTCTAATACAATGTGCTGTGTTGGCATCACGAAAAAGTTTCATAAAACAGTAATGCCCTAATAAGCTTCGAATATACAGGGTGTTACAAAAACGTACGGCCAAACTTTCAGGAAGCATTCCTCACACACAAAGAAAGAAAATATGTTATGTGAACATGTGTCAGGAAACACTTACTTTCCATGTTAGAGCTCATTTTATTACTTCTCTTCAAATCACATTAATCATGGAATGGAAATACACAGCAAAAGAACGTACCAGCGTGACTTCAAACACTTTGTTACAGGAAATGTTCAAAATGTCCTCCGTTAGCGAGGATACATGCATCCACCCTCTGTCACATGGAATTGCTGATGCAGCCCTGGAGAATGGCGTATTGTATCACAGCCATCCACAATACGAGCACGAAGAGTCTCTACATTTGGTACCGGGGTTGCGTAGACAAGAGCTTTCAAATGCCCCCATAAATGAAAGTCAAGAGGGTTCAGGTCAGGAGAGTGTGAAGTCCATGGAATTGGTCCGCCTCTAGCAATCCATTGGTCACCGAATCTGTTGTTGAGAAGCGTACAACACTTCGACTGAAATGTGCAGGAGCTCCATCGTGCATGAACCACATGTTGTGTCGTACTTGTAAAGGCACATATTCTAGCAGCACAGGTAGAGTATCCCATATGAAATCATGATAACGTGCTCCATTGAGCGTAGGTGGAAGAACATGGGGCCCAATCAAGACATCACCAACAATGCCTGCCCAAACGTTCACAGAAAATCTGTGTTGATGACGTGATTGCACAATTGCGTGCGGATTCTCGTCAGCCCACACATGTTGATTGCGAAAATTTACAATTTGATCACATTGGAATGAAGCCTCATCCGTAAAGAGAACATTTGCACTGAAATGAGAATTGACACATTGTTGGATGAACCATTCGCAGAAGTGTACCCATGGAGGCCAATCAGCTGCTGATAGTGCCTGCACAGGCTGTACATGGTACGGAAACAACTGGTTCTCCCGTAGCACTCTCCATGCAGTGACGTGGTCAACGTTACCTTGTACAGCAGCAACTTCTCTGACGCTGACATTACGGTTATCGTCAACTGCACGAAGAATTGCCTCGTCCATTGCAGGTGCCCTCGTCGTTCTAGGTCTTCTCCGGTCGCGAGTTCCGTGCTCCCTAAGACGTCGATCAATTGCTTCGAACGTCTTCCTGTCGGGACACCTTCGTTCTGGAAATCTGTCTCGATACAATCGTACCGCGCCACGGCTATTGCCCCGTGCTAATCCATACACCAAATGCCCATCTGCCAACTCTGCATTTGTAAACATTGCATTGACTGCAAAACCATGTTCGTGATGAATACTAACCTGTTGATGCTATGTACTGATGTGCTTGATACTAGTACTGTAGAGCAATGAGTCGCATGTCAACACAAGCATCGAAGTCAACATTACCTTCCTTTAATTGAGCCAACTGGCGGTGAATCGAGGAAGTACAGTACATACTGACGAAACTAAAATGAGCTCTAACATGGAAATTAAGTGTTTCTGGACACATTGTAATCTCCCCACGGAAAATTACCCTCTACCACGCAATAATTAATAATGGTCAATCAAATCATCCACATTTATTCACTTTTGAAAAGTATCTGATCGGATTTTCTAGTAATATATGCGCCGACAGCTCGTCGACGTCAAGGTATTTTTCTAGTACGTTTATTCTTTGGAATAACAGAGATACATATATGTATTCTCCATGGTTATCAGAGACGGGTAACTAGGACAGCTTCGGAAGTATCTGTTGGAAGATTGTCGGGTTGCAAAAAGAGACATATTTGCTCTTCTTCTCGCTAAAGCGAGCTATTAACGTTTGTGCCACTAGCGGGTTATTTGAAGAGAGAGAAAAATTGTAAACGCAAATTAAGTAAGGCTGGGAATCAACAGAAAACGGAACATGTAATGGAGATGGATTGAATATACAATTTTCCTCAGAAATAAGGTTTGTCACCCTTTTATTCTAGAGTGAATGACGAATGAGTTCTCTGTCTGAATCATTGATGATTGTCTTGGCCCTGTAATTAGTGGGGAAGTTTCAGTTGTGACGAAGAGAGCCTGCAATCACCGAGATTTTATAAAATCGTCCAAAAAAGCTTCGGACACATCTGAAATTCTAAATCTGTCGTAAAATGAACGAATTGTTCAAACGATCGATTTTCCCAACTGAATGCAGCGCTTAACAATAATAATAGATATAAATATCTTTTACAGCAAGCCAGCCGCTGAATATTAAGACGAAGGGCTCCACCAGAGATTCTATTGGGCTGAGTTCACGTAATGAAATATTATATTTAAAACTGTATATAGATAAAGGACAGAGAGAGAGAGAGAGAGAGAGAGAGAGAGAGCAAATGAAATTAGAGAAAATACGCAGAATCCTCCATTAGTATAATTGTTTGCCTGTCTTATCATGGATCAGCCTAAAGATAAAACAGGAGGCCCTTACTTTACTGTACAGGTTTATGTGTGAGAGACATTACACCAAGTTAGCGGCAAGCTGCATTCACATACTTTCATCATTCATAGTATAATCTATTATAACATGTCCACATAACATCTTTTCTTTATTTGGGTGTGAGGAACGTTTCCCGAAAGTTTGGCCGTACCTTTTTGTAACACCTTGTATATAGCTACATGATCTTCCTAAAATGCATTTAAAAATATCAAATGGATTGCTCAGTTGTCCACCCATCCTGTGACGTACAGGAATTCATTATTTATAGCGTACTGAGGTAATTTCAAAAGGTAGCCCACTATAATTCTATGTGTATTAATTAACTAGTGCCCTGCGAGTTTGATGCTGTCTATTGCTGTAATGCCCACTGCTTCTTGTTGTGGTCATCAGTCCAATGTCAATTTTGATGCAGCTCTACACACTAGTCTAGCCATTCGATCTCTGCAGAGCCACTGCAGCTGACATGCATTTGAACCTGCTTATAGTATTCAAGCCTTGGACCTCCTCTGCAATTTTACTGTCTACCCTCTGCCCTCTCTCCTGGACCTACACAGACCACAGACACACTCACTTTGCCCATTTACCAAATTAACCACTCCTTTTCATGCTATTTCAGATGTATTTTATAGTTTCATTACTATAAAAATATTAATAAGCATTACCATGTTATTACTGAAACATTTAATCTGGAGCTATGATTTGTAGAAAACCAGTGATTCGTGCCATCTCCATTTCCATTGTTCTTTATCATTTTTTGGCTTTTCTCTTTTGCAAGTACATATTTGACTCGTTTTATATACAAATTTTCACTTCATCAGAGGATAAACATCACGTGAAAACATTCAGAAAGTTGAATAAATATGCAATGATGTCAACAAACATTTGAAAAACTTGATTTATTTCAAACTACTCAATACAAAGTTACGTCTTGCAAAATTTTTTAGTAGTGCAGTGTCATCTAGTTAGTAAATTATTTCCATTTTTTTCCAATTAAACATTTGAAAAAAAAAATCATTCTTAGATGTATAATGATATTACAGTACTAAATTGAAGCACAATAATGATAATAAAAATAACTTATACAGGTTTAATAAAAGTTGGTAGTAGTATGTAGAACATAAATTGCTAATTGTAGTACTAATAATTAAAATAGTAATGTTATGAAGCACACTAAGTGACATCATACTTCTTAAGGAGCTCACTGTGTACTTCAATGAATACATACATTTTTTACCAGAAAATATTTTACTTTTATTCTTAATAATTTGGATTCATATGTTCTTACTATGAATGGAGGCATGTTAAAACATATATGACCAAATATATCAACTCATTTCTAGTTTTGCAGCCATGAACATACCTGGACTTTCTTGTTCCTTTATATAAATACTAAGAATGTATCATTAGACATTTATATCCTAAAAATTAGCATGGCTGGATTCTCTCTATCCTACACCAAGCAACAGTCTAGCTGCATTTTTACACTGAAATGTATATCAGTAGCACAGCTACAAAATTCTGTTCTGTATTTAAGGTAATGGTGAATTATGCCATAATCTATTATTTTTAAACTATTGGTGGGGCTACATTTAATAGCTGGCTCCGCAGACATATTTCTCTCTAATTTCCCCACACATCTCATGTGATCTATCTACTGCAACTATATTTCTACATATACTAAGGAGTTTCAGATTGGCGTGATCAATTGCTGCATACACTGTCTATTTCCATCTAATGTGAGTTTGTAAGGATTTCACAATTCCTTGCCCAGAGACAAATACATAGGTCAATGGTAGGCACACTGAAGTGCAGCGAGCACAAAGTGGGCAAAATGGGTAAATACGATAGCAGTCTGATTGTAGCTGTCAGTCAGAGAGCATATCATGGTTTGAATGGAGGGGGGTAAAAGTATCCCATAACGTTGTATCAGCTGAGAGTGCTCCAAACACCACAGGTTGACCCTGAGTGAAACATTATTCCGTATTGTGACAAGTGATATTACTGACAAGTGTTCAGAAAGTTTGTGGAGTGCGGAAAATACGCGTTTGCGTCAACCTCATGCCAGTCACAAATTGAACTCCAGTGAGAAATGTGTGTGCTAACTATTGTTATAGCACGTGGCGATGTACAAATGAGATGAGCCGTTATTACCAGCCTAAGACGAAACTAGTGTTTGCAACACATTGTGCCTAACCAGAATATATCGCTCAAATAGTGTAAAATATCTTTAGATTGATCACTGCAGAAATCCCTCATCACTGTGTTTAAGACTGTTGAGCAAGAGCATTCTTATTAGAAACGACACTCAAAACAGCTAAAACCGGTCAGCACTTATCTATTAAGCCACATAAAAATTAGAACTCAGGCTGCTATTTGCTTATTAACAATCACCGAAATTTAACTGGGAGTGTTTCATCTTAACGACCATGACAGGACAATTGTAATTTTCGACAAAGAATAAACTACACAATGCAACATTTAATTTAGTCAATGTACACTAGACTCTCGCTAATCCGGCCCTCAGTAGTCTGGCCTCTCTGTAATCCAGCGCACATCCAAAAATAAGTGCAAAATGAAATATCGTATGCAATAATGCTTTATATACTGTATATGAAATTGTAGCTCTCTTTACAGTTCGGAATCATATCTTCTAAAAGGAAACTCATTATGCTATACATCAAGCAGAAACTCGACATTTTAGATAAGTTAAATCGAGGTTCTTCGCAGAAAGCCATTGCTGCTGAATTCAATGTTGGACGAGCAACTATTTGTGACATCGAAAAGAAAGAAGATGTTATTCGACAGTATTCACCACAAATGGATAGTGAGTTGGGAAAACGGAAGGTTATGCAAAAGAGTGAAAATAAAGACCTGGACGTAGCTGTTTATAGATGGTTCATACAACAATGCAGTAAAGGAATTCCAGTCAGTGGCCCGATTATAAAGGAAAACGCAGCTGCATTTAATAAACAACTTGGCGACGGTAACTTGTTTGCAGCGAGCGAAGGTTGGCTACCAAACTGAAATAAATGACATAGCATTCGGCAGCTGACAGTCAGCAGGGAAAGTCGCGCAGCTAACGATAAGGATGTTGATGTGTTTGTAAGCAAGAAATGGAAGATAATAGAGGAAGAAGATTTAACTGCTGATGCCTTGTATAATGCTGATGAAACAGGACTCTTTCACAAGATGCTTCCTTCGAAAACATTAGCTGCCAAGAACGAGAAAGAAGCTCGTCGTTACAAGCAACAGAAACAGTTTGTAACATTAATGGTGTATTGTAATGCAAATAGGAGTCATAATCTACCGCTTATGGTGATTGTAAAATCCCAACATCCACGTTGTTTTCAACCCTTTGACATAAATACTCTACTAGTGCAGTATTGCGCTCATGAGAAAGCGTGGATGGGCAGATAAATATTCTCTCGGTTGTTCAATGAAACTTATGTACCAACAGTGAGAAAAAAGCTAAAGAAGAAAAAGCTTTCACTGAAAGCTATCCTTATAACTGGCAATGTTCCTGGTCATCCTTCAGATGTTTCTCTTAAGTCTGATGGTATACAAGCACTCTTTCTCCTACCCAAAGTGACAGCCCTAACTCAGCGTATGGACCAAGCAGTTTTGGAATCGATTACACGTCATTATCGATATTTACTTCTCGTCTCCTTGCTTTACAAAGGTGAAAACGACTCAATCGAGACTATGCTGAAAGCGTGGAAAGCAATTAACATACATGATGTTGTTTTCCAAGCAGCCAAAAGCATGGGATAAAGTGGAGAGCGCTACCATAATGAAGAGAAAATTGTAGCCATCCATTGATGCCAAGTTGGATCCATGGATCCAGTTGTGAGTGACAGCGATGAGCCAGTCAATTCGGAATTATCAATTACGTTGTACACTGAAGGCAACAGTCTTGCACCGGTTCCGGTTCCCGTGAGATCACCGAAGTTAAGCGCTGTCAGGCATGGCCGGCACTTGGATGGGTGACCATCCAGGCCGCCATGTGCTGTTGCCATTTTACGGGGTTCACTCAGCCTCATGATGCCAATTGTGGAGCTACTCGACCGTATAGTAGCGGCTTCGGTCAAGAATGCCATCATAACGACTGGGGGTGCGGTGTGCTGACCCCACGCCTATCCGCATCCTCCACTGAGGATGACATGGAAGTCGGATGGTCCCGGTAGGCAACTCGTGGCCTCAAGATGGAGTGCTTTTTTTTTGTACACTGACCTGTTCCACAACCTTCCAGAAGGAGAAGAAATTGATGATGAAGATGTTACTAAGTGGCTGAATGAGACAAACTATAATACGGACCAAACTTTAACAGATGAAGGCATAATCAAAACCGCGCAAGAAAGTAACGATGAAAGTGATGCAAGAAAGTAACGATGAAAGTGATGAAGAAGAGGACACAGGAGAAGACAGCATAAATGTTGCTCACACTGCTGGTGCTGAAGCTGTCAACATCTTGCTGGAGTACAATATGCAACAACCAGGTACATCCAGTACTGATGTAATACTTGTAAAGCAGTTGTGTGATAATACATGCTACCGTCACATAAAATCATTGCGACAGTTAGAAATTAGAGACATGTTTCATAGTGATGATACGACTGTATAATTATGTACAGTATACACCAAAGGACTAACTTTTCTTTGAAAATGAATGTATTTTTTGGATTTAATAATGCATATCCTCTATGCTTTAAAATTGCATCCTTCAGTTTAATAAAGTTCAGTACTCTATATCCCCTGTGTTTTCAAAGTAAATAAGAAACAAAATAAATGAATAAGACAAATTTCAGATACTCAATAATCCTGCTCCCTATATGTGCCAGGAATGGCCAGATTATTGAGAGTCTAGTGTATTTCATATTTTTCGCCATTGTTTCTAGAATCTGTTTGTAAAACTGAACAATAACGAACATTGAACTCTGGAGGGTGTAACATAACGTAATTTGCTAAGTTAGAAATCGGCAGAAGGAACAATACAGTTTGAAATTCACAGTGCGAATAAACCGTGTCTTTTCAGTCGTCTGTACACTTACTCGCTGCACCGTACTCTGATGTGCACCAACACACCTCTGCATATGTGAACTGCTGCCAGCGGCACTGTGCGACGACTGCAGGTCAAATGCAGCGCATGGTTATACCCCGAGGTGATTTAAACCCGCAAACCGCCCACCAGAGCGTTGTTTCACTATGTATCAGCATTATTCTTAAGTTATGAGCATGAGTGTAGTTTGTATTGGTCGATGTAGGAAAAAATGGACGAATTTCTGGTGGTGGAGTAATTGAGCACACAGAATTTTACAGTAAATTAAGGCAAAGACAGCTGCATTTGCCTGAAAATCACGAGACAGTAAAAAATTTGAATTTTGTCTTCATTGGAGATGAAACATTTCCGTTGACCGAACATTTTTTGAAATCATACTCGCAACGAGAACTCGACCATGACAAAATAATTTTTAATTATTGGTTGTCTCGTGCTCGGAATATAGTTGAAAATGCGTAAATTGTGCAAAACACAGATGGCCTAAACAACATCATATTTTTGTGGTTTCACATTAATGGCCGTATTTAACACCCGCAGTTTACTTAGGAAAAATAATCGTGGCTATCTATCACCATCAGCCGTGGATACAGAAGACACTGAAACCTTGTCAGTGCGCAAAGCAAACTGGCGACAAAAAACAGAATTATACAGTTTGCAAAATATGTTATCTAGAAATAAAAAAAATTGTCAAAGAGAATAGAGAGTCACACAAGAAATACTTTGTTTCAGAAGGGAATGTGCCTCGACAGGAGGAAATGTTGAGACTAGGAAGAACCTTAAAATTTTTATTTAGATAATTAAGCTCTATAATCTCAGATGCAATTTATTGCTTTCCTTTGTTAATTTAATATCAACTGTTTTTAATTACCTGCTTGTTCACTGCAAGAAGCTCCTCTTCACCAATACTGTCGTTATCGTGATGCTCTGGATTTACAGCACGCTCTTCAGTGTCACCTTTATTTTTTCACAGTCTCCTGCATCCATATTTGAGATGCTTGACGACGGAAGCTCCTGGTCCATAATGGATTCGAGAACATCATAATACCACAAGTTCGGCACATAAATATCATCACTCGACCTACCAGATCGATTGCTGTCCAAAACCTTTTTCATTTCCTTTCTGAAGGAACCACGCAAACTCTTGAATTTTTCTGGTTACAAAGTCTCTATCAGCATTATTAAAAATTGGTTTGCATAAAGAGACTATTTTATCGTACACTTCGTTTTTTAGATTTTTGTTCGTATACTCCCTACTCTGGAAGCGCCATAAACAAGAATGTTGTCAGTATACGTTAATAAATTCAGTGAAGAATTCCTTCGCCCACAGCGTGTATCTGCCATGGTTTTGAACTGCAAGTGCGCCCGTGTAAATGTGTGGACGTTTGCTGCGGCAGTTCTGAGCGAGTAACAGAGTGGGCAAATCCCCCTCTACCGGCTTAGCCCTTAGATGGAGGCACCTGAGTCCATACCTGCATGATGTGTCACAAATCGCGCCGGTAGAACTGTCCGTGTAAAGGCCACTAATGGAATGACCAACAGTGACTATGTGGAATTGCGGCCACCTAATCCATCGCAGGGGTCACGCAGAGAAAATTCAAACAGGAATTAGCACACAGCCGATGCCGACTCAGCTCAAAACAATGTCGCAGAAACTATCGCAACGAGCGATATCAACCCGTTAGAGTACGAAGATACAAGAGAACTGCTACGGGAAGAGAAGGAGATCATGACACAACCCGACTTACACTCCATCATTCTCATCACAGTCGGCAAAGTCAATCTAACCGGGATTGTGGACAGTGGAAGCCAAGTGACGGCCATATTGGATTCGGCATACAAGAAATGCACTGCGAATCATTCTTGGGCGGCACTCACGCTGAGGAAAACCAGAATCACCCGCACTCTGAGAGCGAAGCATAGAGAAGTGCAGTTACAAACCAGGTTGACGTTCAGCTGCCAAGGGCACACCTTAGAAGCGAACTTTCTGGTCGTCCCTTCTTTGGCAATTGAGATAATGTTTGGCATGAATTTTCTAAATCAACATCAGGCCTTACTGGAGGTAGGGTAAGGAGAACTGACTTTACATAAACACAGCGCCATGAAGATTTCCTTTGCAGACCACGCAATATTTGCGCAAATCCCTGCCGAATGCGTCAATCTAAACTACGCAGAAAAAAGAGGGCAAGAGAAAAATCAATCGTGGCACCATGAGTGTAACCGCAACACTCAAGATGTTGAGCAAATTCGACGAGAGGTGAGCAATGCTATTGATCACATGCTAGGGAATTTAGTAAACATCCCGACGCAGGAAAAAGAAGAGCTAGAGGGAATATTAAAGGAAAACGTGGATGTCTTTCTACCGAAAAGCGGAGCAATACGAAATTTCATGTATGCATTTCGCATGTGGGAACACACTAAATTCTTCGTGCCTCCCTACTAAATCCCACACGCCTGCGGACAGAAGGTTTCTCTCGAAATCAAGAGGATGCTTGACGAAGACATCATTGAACCAACAAGCTCCACGTATAACAACCCACTCACAGTGCTAGAGAAGGCTGACGGCTCGATCCGTTTGGTCCTGGATTCGCGCCAAATCAATACAATCATTGAGCCAGAGACAGATCGTCTGGAAAAGCTGGAGGAACTCCTGCAGAATTTCCATGGTGTTACGGATTTTTCATCTCTTCACTTGCGGTCCAGTTTCTGGCAAATTATGCCCCACCCACACTGCAGGAAATACACGGGATTCGTTGCATTCAGAAAATGCTATCGATTTAAACGTCTACCTTTCGGGCTAAACGTGCCTTCAACTGCCTTCATCAGAGGACTCGATAGCATCTTAAGGGATTCCACCAAGCAAAGGATCACCAACTACATGGGCGACCTCTTGACAGCGGAACCGACGTGGAGAGGACACAGGCCTTCAAACAATGTGGCGTAACCGCCAACATCACGAAATCATGCTTAGGAACCTCACGAGTAAAATTCCTTCGACATATCATTACCGCAGAAGGAATCACACCGGGCCCGGATAAAGTAGAGGCAATTACGAAATTTGCCAAGCCACCAACCAGGAAACAACTACGTGGCTTTCTTGGCATTGCAAATTTCTATAAACGATTTATCACAGGAAAAAAGACGCCGCGGGAATGGGACGACGTAGCGGAAGATGAATTCTACGGCCTCAAAACCGCGCTGATAAATGCGCCAATTCTTTCGCACTCCAACCTGGTGGAGGACTTTTGCATGGCGTCAGGCAGCTCCTACTCGGGGATTGCTGTAGTGATTTTCCAACGATATCAGCAAGGGGGAAACAAGGTGCACAAGGCCATTGCTTTTGGAAGCCGAATTCGATTACTGAATTAGAAGGTTTGGCGGTTGTTTTCAGCTTCGATAAATTTTGTTGTTTCTTCTATTGGAGAAAAACAAGAGTATACACCGACCACAAAGCCTTGGAATTCCTACTCACAGCGAACCTCCGAAACAAACGTCTAGTGAAATGGGTACTCTTGCCCCAGGAGTATGACTTGTCGAGCACATACATACCAGGGAAGGAGAACACCGCTCAGTATGCGCTGTCACCGTCACCTGTGGCGGTAGAAACAAGTGAGGCCAACCCACTGGAAGATACACACTTCAGTTTGTTCTATATGAAGAAGGTTGCATTTGAGAATTGTGTAACCTCGAGCCTCAAGGACATCAGCAAGGAAAAGGACAAGGATCAAGGTCTATTTGATCTAAAACAGAGGGTGAAAATCAAGATGGAATCAAAACTGAGGCAGTTTTACTTGGTACGAAAAGGCTTTCTGTTCTTTCGAAGTGAGGGAGAAGGAGCGCCCTGGCGCGTTTGCATTCCAGATGAACTGGTGAACAAGATCATTTGGCACAAGCACCTGAGTTACGCACATTTTGGACCCAAGAAGTGCTACTTAAAATTACGCACACTGTGCTATTTCAAGAATATGGACAGAAGAATCTGGAGGGTTTTGGATGTCTGCAAAGCGTGTCAGAAGTCAAAGCACGTCACTGTGGCCACCACACCATCGGAGTAGAAGCAGTGTGCAGCAACAGACTTAATGGGCCCACTAGTGCGAACAAATAGAGGGTACTGCTACATCCTTGTTGTAGTAGAGGTGACATCCAAATACACCACTCAAGAAAGTAACTGCGCAGTCAGTATGTGGAGCACTCTGCAAGGATTTCCTCACGCAAGTTGGCCATGTCGACAGGATCATCTCCGGCAATGGACCTCAGTTACGGTCAGAGAAGTGTAAAAGGATGTTGCGGAAACTGAGAATCAAACCCATATTCGCTTCCATATGACATCCACAATCGTCGCCAGCAGAGAGAGTGATGAAAAGTCTGGGAAACCTCTGCCGTATCTACTGCGTAAAACGACATGCCACCTCGGATATTTTCTTACGTGACTTCCAGGATGTGATGAACGAGTTTCCACACGGCGTCACCAAAATATCGCCAATAACAGTTCTCAAGAACAGGCAACCCACGGATCTCATCCGTGATGTTGTACATTTTCCCACGCGAACTCGAGAATAACACCAACAAGTTGTTGACCTTGCGCTCAGGAGATTGCGTGAGGCAGGAGAGAAACGGATTGCTCATTGGCTGAGGCCATAGTTGTTTTTGGTTTACCAGTCTTGACGCTTGGTATCCTTGTGCACTCTGTCATATAAGTGAGCCAAATTGGTACTTGGTACGACCAGCAAACAAGAGTGTCACACTGTAATCTACCTTGATTTCAGGGCTCTGGTAGAGAGTAAATTGCATTCCGTCCACCTGATTGCTAGACTGCCTGATCACTAGACTGTGAGATTTTTGAATTTCTTTTGTGGCCTCATCAATTCACATGTGCCGCTTCCACGTCTCACCTCCACTGCACACATCTCGCTAGCTGCAATTTACATCACCTCACGAAGCAAACAGGGTAACGCCCTGCCATTCCAGCATTGTCAAGGCATACTGATCTCAATCGCCACTTGCTCTCAGCTGCACCGATATAGAGAAACATCAGTAGGTTTGATTGATCAAAGTCTGATCAGCGTCAGATCACTTCAGATTGCGTTATCCACATTTTTAGGGCCAGAGTTAAACTGCCTTTGCCGACCCACGATCCTTGTCCAGTATAGTCTTAAAACCACCTTTTAGTTATTTACAGTATTCAATCAATAACTTGCTTAGCATAATTTATGTCTATTTTTTTAGAAAAAATAAATTTTGTTTGAATACCAAAATTATGCCAACATTCTCATACATTTAAACTGTACCCACTAGGATTACCTTCCAACTCTAATATTCGGCTCTGGATACCAATCTAGAATTGTGCATGCGTTCAGTTGCTGGTAATCTCCACAGGGCCTCCAGATGCCATCCTCTTTTGTGACAAAATTCAATGAGATGCCCACGAGCTGTCTGACCCATGCACAAGCCCTGCATACAGTATAATCTTGAATTCCAACTTTGCCTCTGCATAAAGGATGGGTGCTAATCTTCTCGGCCACTGCGGTATTGGTTGGCCTGGTACAGTTTTAATGTGGTGGAACATGTTACGTGTCGCACTCTTAACTCGACTCTCACTATTGTGGTCCTCTTCCTGTACCTCTGAATTTCAATTTGAGCCTTATGTGCTCACAACTGCCAACCCTAATGAATCTGTCACACTCTCACTGTCAAGCTTAATTTGCCCTGCACAGAGCTCTACCAAAGGCCACTGGTGACTGATGAAGTCTGCACCTAATATGGACTCTGTTACACCCGCTAGCACAAACTTCCACTGGCAATTTTTACTAAACCCAAGATCCACTTCTATATCACTCTCTCCATAAGTCAGTAAGGACAAATTGTTGGCTACCATGAGGTTGGCAATACGGGTTGACATTGCTCTTTTTCTCCTAAAGGATCCTCAATATCCTAACGTCCAACCCAGAATTGACCAGAGTGAAACGACCCATCCTATGATGCCTCATATAGAACCTATGTGACCACGTTAGTAACTTGGATTGATTACTTCCCTTTCTGGCCACAGTGTCCGTAGCCTTCTAGCTGTGGCACTTTCCTTTTCTCCCCTGACCCACAGCAGCTACTGCTGGATGCTGGCTCCATTTGGACAGGTACACAGGGATGCAGATCTTGTGGCTCTTTTGGCAAAACATCGATGATACCAAAAAACTTGCTCTTGTTGCTTTCATTGAAAGGATGGCTAGGCTACATGAAAATTATTTTTGTGCCCTTATTAACAAGAAAATGTACTGGGAAAGGAGAGTAAGAACTTCAAGATCCTTAAAATGGTTTCTGCAAGATGTATGGTCATTTACTGCTTGATTCTGCTGAACAAAAACTTTATTAGGTTGCCCTTCATGGGGTGGGTGCACGCAACGACTGTGGTTATATTGGGTTAGATAGGGCAGCAATCATAGTATATACTCTTATATTTGTTTTAGCATTGATAATGACCTGACATAGGTTGAAATCTGATCTGCGTTGTGACTATAAATGTCATACTAAAGCAACTTAATTCTACGACTGATTGCTGCTCTATCTAACCCAAAAACTTTATTTACTTTAAGCATGCTGAACTAGAATATAATTCTATAATAACAGGGGGTGATAATATGCAAAAGAAACCAACACTCTTCTCTTTAAGTCAACTCAGGGTGAGATATGAGTTCGTAGGCTTCCACAGCCAGTGTCATTTTAGTTGTTTTAGTGTTTTATAATGACATGGCCTAATATCCTAAATTGTTTCATTCCAAAATTGAGATGTTTATAAGGGTACAACATGCTGCACTGATAATATGAGTCTTCATATCATTAAGCCTTAAAATTTTAGCTATGAACCATCTGTAGGCCTGTTCAGCTACCACCTGAGCTGTGTCTGCTACGGTTGAGTTTGGATACTTCTTTAGTACACCTGTGTTGTCAGCAAAATCAGTTTTTGAACTGCCATTTGAAGTGGAGAATCACTTATGCAGGTTAGAAACAAGAGTGGCCTCAGTAGAGATTCCTGTGGCACTCCACATGTTACATTCCCCCATTCTGAAGTTATTTTTTTGGCTGAGACAGAGTCTGTTAGTACAATCCTGTGCTTTATGTTGTGGAGGGATGCCATTAACACCATAACACTTTCGTTCAATAAGTACAATTTTGTGATTCACACAATAAAAGGCTTTAATAAGATCAGAGAATGTAATAACAGGATTATTTTTATCATCATTTGTGAGGTCTTGTATTGCTTTCTGTGTGGAGAAGAAAGGATGCAAGTGATCTGCAGTAACACTCACATAGTACACAGCTAATGTATTTGGTAACTAATATACATCCCGAGAGCCCAGATGGATGTTGCTTAGAATGCATCTGTGGTGCAGTGTATGTTCCAAGCATCGTTTGTGTGGATGATGTCATATCTGGACGTGAGCATCAACTTGATTTAAATGACAGTTATGTTGGCTCAACATGAAAACATGTGGGGACTGTCTGCTAAATGCTATACTCTGTAACATTTGTACCTGAACCATAATTTTCTGTCATTAGGTTTGCCACATACTGATGTCTATCAAGCTTTATAGAATGGACAAATCTCTGATCTCCGCTTTCTGTGATGAGG
The DNA here is from genome assembly GCF_021461395.2 of Schistocerca americana. NCBI lineage: Eukaryota > Metazoa > Arthropoda > Insecta > Orthoptera > Acrididae > Schistocerca > Schistocerca americana. Next base: position 397,029,875 of record NC_060126.1, on the reverse strand, counting down.
TGTGGACATTCAACACCTTGCTCCCTTTTTGTGGTTTCATGTATGTTCAGGGACTTTCTGTAAATGTTCACGACATTAGCATATCAAGACCTGACAAGCGTCACTGTTTCCAAGATACTCAACACCAGGTGACAGGCAATAACTTCTGCCCCTTTTCAAAATTGCTGGTGGTTTACCTCATTTGCAGCCCATATCATCACTTGAATGATGCCCCATTTGTCTCTGCTTCACTTATATACATTCCTCACTGTGTCACACGCTCACAACTTCACCAGATGGCACCCAATTTTGTGGTGGTCAGTGCTGCTGTTTTGATGAATGAGAAGATTCTATGCAGTTAATATTAGTGGTACAACAATTAATACCTGTAAAACAGTACACCAAAAAATACATAATCATTTGCTCCCTATGCAAGTGACGCACATCATTATAAGTCCATGGAATTTACCATGGGGTCTACTGTGTTGAATATTATTTGTGGCTGATCATTGAAGATATGTAATATCTATTAAAACAGGATCAACAGTGAGGTTACCACATTGGTAATATACTGGGCTTAAGGCTTAATCATCTGCTTATGAAATGATGAACAACTATTAAATATTTCAATGTTCAGTTTTGAAGAAAACAAGAAAAACAATGAATTGCATTCCTTATCTGAGCTACATGGGCAATTAAAAGTGATTGTCTAAGCACAGAATTAAAATAAGCATTTTATAGAAATCTACTTTTATATGTGTTCAGATAGGTTTGGCTGGTATTGCAACAGTATTGTAGATTATGTCCCAGTCATACGGCGTACCACACTAGGTTTGGTCACATTGATAATGCACAATTGACAACTCATTAATGACCAGATTCAGTTAAGCTGATTAGATTACTCAACAATATTAGTATTCAATCAGCTCAAGTAACCTCTCATAATCACTCTGTACCAATTATGTCCTCAAGGAACAATAGTAAAATGTTAAGTTATGGTGGTAATTACTACTTCATATGCCTGGACCAAATTACTATTGTCTCTCCAGAGAAATTTTCTAATATTGCAGGTCCTAACTTCTATCCTAACTTCTACAGATAAGGCAAACAATATCTTCTAATATCATTAATGAGTAATATTTAAGTCCAATATTGTGAATTATCATAGTCTAGATTAAATTGTTCCATAGATCACAACTATGTACCAGGTGGATTCGCCACCACATCCGCGATGACAAAAGGTACTCCTCTGTTGTTCAAATGGTGGAATTTTTACACACGGTCAAAGGAATGTTATAGACATATCACATCATGTCAGCATCACGTCACATCAAGATTTCTCTGGAAGGATGTTTCAATGGGCCTACTTCGTGAGCAACTGTTACATTAAGTACACAGTGTGAACTAATGCAGAAGTATTCCCCACTGACTGCTATCGCGAAAAGGTCTTAATACGTACTGAAAGACAATGCTAAGTTAATGTATTTTGTTTTACACACTGAAGAAATACATTGCAAAATAAACTAAGCATATCTTGTTCAATGTGCATGACTCACCATTTTTCCAGTGGAACAGTGAAAAGAAAAACTGGGGGTAAAGCTGATGCGGCATGCAGGAGTTTAAAATAAGATTTGTAATAAATTAATGATGAACAGCAGGTAGCAGAAATATATGCAAACATAGTTAAAATAAGATTTGTAATGAATTAACGATGAACAACAGGTAGCAGAAATATATGCAAACATAGTTCAAGTACACTAAAACAGTCCATCTAGACAGGCAAACCATCAGCTTCTGTCAAGGTGATACTGAAGGCTAAATCTTGAATCTCTCCTTGCAATTTTCATTCCTTTCTTGCTTAACAGGTAAAAAAACTGTTGTTTAGACATTCTGAAATATTTATAGAATGATGACTCTTTCTCTGCCAGCCATTGTAAAGAGTGTGAAACTCTCCTTCACAGTCTCGGTTTTTTAACATTATTCTAATACAGACTCTTTCTGCTCTCTGTTATTAATCATCAAGTGCAATAGCAATCATTGCAAACTGCTTTAAACTGAATGTTGAAATTTTATGATGATCTACCATGAACTACGAAATTGCAACTCTGGTGAGTATCTTATGAACCCCCTGTAACGTCATGAAGTTCATTTGATGTTGAAGTGCCATGCAGTGGGAAAGCTCAGGAATTCCTCTGAGTTTGGACCTTTGATGTTTGTTCAAAACGTGACGGTGGCCTTACAGCAAGTGTGAATCCACCTTCAAGAGTGTACTATCACAGTAATATCTCTGCTTTAATATAATGTCAAATTTTTTAGAACCTTCTCTCTTGATTTGGATGTTATTTTAGGCTACAATGATGTAATATTCAATAAAACTTTCAGTCAAGATATTCCCACTTCACAAGGATCACTTTGTTTAATACAAATTTTTGAGTTTCCTAAGTAATATGTTCCAATTATGGAAAATTCCTATAGTCAGAAAATCAGTCTTTCAGATTAAATCCTCTTGTTTCTGTTGGTTAGGTTAATACTGTCTTCAAAGTAAATATTTAGGACCACTTATATCAAACATTTACATTTTTATGCAGTCTTTGTTGCTAAATACTAACAGAGACTGGCTTCATTTTACACATTTTTTTTCAGTAACAAGAAGGTAATGATAGGCACAGAAAATGGCCACAACCAAGATGGCTTCTACCGGTGTGTGGCTGTTGTCTGAATGCAATGGCGATCAGCTTCTTAGCATGCAGCGCCCATGTCAAGAACTACTTCACCCTAGTATCTGTTTCCCCATGACCATGAAACAAACCACCCAGTATTTTGTGACAGAAGATATCTCAAGTGAGTCATGGCATGCTGATCATCTGTATAAATATCAGCACACCATAACCATTCCATTGAAATTAATGTTTTAGCTCACTTTGTTCTTTAACAGTTTCAATATTATGTGTTAACTGGAATTAACCAAAGGACAGTCCATTAATCAATATGTGATTAAGACTTTCCCGCAATGGCTTTGGGAATTACACTGCCTGACCAAAAAAGTGAAGCACCCATAAGGAGAGGAGGAAAAGAAATGAAATTTTATAGGTTGAGAGGGAATGTGACATTATTTCAGTGATTAAAAAGTTGAGTCAAGTTTTTAAAGAACTTGCCAATATGAACCCATGTATCAGTATGATGTTGCATTTCCTTTGTTATGAATACATGGTCTGATTTGGTTGGGAAGGGTGATATAAAGTTGTTTTATCTTCTCCTGAGGAAAGCTGGTGCACAACTATTGTAACTGGTGCTCAACAGCCTGGGTACTACTACTGGGATAGAATTGATGCGTGAAGTAGTCTCACACGTTCTATTCGGGACAGATCCAGGAATCTTGCTGGCCACAGGAGCAGCTCAACATCATGCAGACAGTTCATAGAGACACATGCCATCTGTGGACAAATATTGCCCTGTTGATAAACAGCACCATACCATGGTACTGTCGCATGAGAAGAACACAGCAGGATGCAGGATGTTTGTAATATTATTGTTATGCTGTCAGAATTCCCTCAAGCACTACTAGCCATGACTTAAATTTGTACCCAATGGGTTCCCATTAATGACACCAGAGGTAACACTGCTGTGCCTCTCCAAAACCATGGAAAAATAGAATCTCTCCACAGGCTGCTACCACACTCACCAATGATGGTCATCTGTTGTAGTGCAGAACTGCACCTCATGGCTAAACACAAGCAATTCTATTCATCAGCAGTCCATGCTTCCTAGTCACGGCACCACTCCAAATGCAGATGTTTGTGGCATGGTGTTAACGGGAGCCTACTCATGGAATGGTAATTCCCTAATGCAGCTGCTGTTAGTCTCTGACCAATGGTGCAGGATAACACAGAAAGTCACAGTGAATCCATTACTTATTTTCAGATGGCAGACACAGATGTGAGTGGGCTACTGTGTGCTTCGTGTACAATACAGCACTTCTCCCTAGTGATGGTGAGGTGTGGTCAACCAGAACCTTGACAACGAGTATGCTTCCCGTCACATTCCCATATAGTACAACAATGCACCACTGTCACAGCTGAACACCTTACAATTCTGGATATTGTATGATTCGACAAGTTTGCCAAATGGAGACTCACAATTAAGCTGATTTTGTGGTGTCACCGCCAGACACCACACTTGCTAGGTGGTAGCCTTTTAAATCGGCCGCGGTCCGGTAGTATACGTCGGACCCGCGTGTCACCACTATCAGTGATTGTAGACCGAGCGCCGCCACACGGCAGGTCTAGAGACTTACTAGCACTCGCCCCAGTTGTACAGCCGACGTTGCTAGGAAAGGCTCACTGAGAATTACGCTCTCATTTGCCGAGACGATAGTTAGCATAGCCTTCAGCTAAGTCAATTGCTACGACCTAGCAAGGCGCCATTTATCCTTTGCTATGTATCTAATGAAGCATGTACAGTAACAAGACCAATGTTCATCAATTATGGATTAAAGTTAAGTATTCCAGAAGCTACGTACTTTTCTTTATAGCATTCATTACGTATCCTGTTTCAGACCTCACGCCAGCCTGCGTGAGTTTAAGCACGTGCCTTTCGGCTTCCTCTCATTGTGTCTAAGCTGTCTTGCCTAGACACAACAGATTTCAAATATTGTGAGGTGATGATAACACTGTCTCACACAAATACCCTGCATCTCTGTATCCTGCACAGTGCTCCTTCAACATCTGACACAGTTCATTTCACTTTATACCCTATCAGATCTGCTAACAACAAGAAATATGAACAACATTAATGGTCTCTGGTTCTAGCTGTTCTAAATGTGGCAGAGAATTGTAACTCAACCCACCAATGTTGTGTGCATGTACTTTAACATCTGACCATGTCTTCTGGGTGCTTCACTTTTTCTGCCATGTAGTGTATAATATTCATACTTGCAGAAAACACATGCAACATGTTTTTTTGCATCATTCTAGGCAGAATTATTTTGACTGTCTCTTGAAAGATGACAAGAATATCCCAGTTCCCAAAGTAACAGATATTGCCTCCAAATTTGCATATGTGCCAAAGTTGTACCATGTACAATGCTACAATACAGAACACATACAAAAGTTATTGTAAGTGCAATCTGTGTGGAGAGAAAGAGAGTACAATGTGACAACTCCAGTTTATTGTCATTTGACCCAAGTCTGATAGCTGAATGAATGCTGGCACATACAATGTTCGACAATAAACCACTTTTCAGTAGCAGAAATGTGAACACACATAAAAACTACAATATTATCATTAACTGTTGATACTGTAACTTCTGCTTCTTGCTTTAAATACTGTTAATGTTTAATGCTTTACTTATTAAACAGTAACAATTCATTTTGCTGAGTGACAATGTCTCCCTTGTTTATGTTTTGCTATATCGGTGTTCAGTGACGTTTAAAGCAATTTGAAGCTGTAAAATTCAAAATATAAGGGGTGATCAAAAAGTTTCCATCCAAAGGCAGTACAGTCCAGAATCTGTTTGCCAGTCAGGCAAAATTGCCCTGAGTATTGAGGCAATCATCCCACTGATGCACCAGAGTGAAAATACCTGTTTGATAAAATATCATGTCCTGTTGCCTGAAGCTGTCTGTAACTGCCTGCTGCATATCCTTGTCTGACAGAACTCATCGTTCCTTGAAGGCCTTTTTTAAGGGACCTAAGGTGTGATAATTGCACGGGAAGAGATCAGGGCTATAGGCTGTATGCTCAAGTGTCTCCCGTTTGAGTTGGCATAAGTTCTGTGTCACAACATTTGCGATATGGGGACATGCATTATCTTGAAACAGCATTCCACAATGCAATTTTTTATCTCATGTAGACATCAAAATAAAGATGACATGCTAGATTGCATAGTGCATCAGAATACTAATTGTTATGAGGTGGGATGATTCATAAAGTCTACAGAGGAAGAGATAGTTCGAATTTAAGATATAATTTGGACAAACTTCTCTCTGAGGCTGATTCTGTGTCTTGTTACGATTATTTTTGCCATTATGGTGAAATCAGATGCAGAGATCACTGTAGGAGAAAGACAAGTTGAGGTATGATTGACTGTGTTAAAATGCAACACAATGTGATGAAGTAGGTCACAGTGCAAAGCAAGCATAATCCAACTTGGTATAAGAAACAATTTAGACTGCATATTCAAAGAGAAAGGATACAGATGTGTGTATGATGGCACTTCGATGGCATGCAATCATCACATCACCAAATTTTGCTTTCCAGCAGAAAAACTATTGAAACATGTAATAAACTACTACAGACTGTTAGTAATATTTAAGGTACAGACTCAATAAATCATAAGTCCTTTTAACTTAATACCAAGATTATTATTCATAAAGAACTTGAAGCTACAAGCATGGTGATCTTACATGCACTGATATAGACAGAAGAAAGAGTGTGTAGTAAGTCGGACTCTAGGGAACTTCCTTCACTTCTTATATAAGAATAATGAAATTAATACATTGACTCAAGCACATGTAGATCAAGGATATACGCATCTCTCTGCACGCTACTTAAACTAGGGAATTTAATTTGTTACAGCTGTGGTGGTTTTCAACAGACATGCTGCCCCATGCTCATTTTTCATTCTGTTATGGATATCTACTGGTGCTTGTCCTTTGGCAGGAATGAAAAGAACAACAGCATGTTGGCCCTCTTTGGACACATTTGGTAATAATGTTGCCATAGTTCATGTTTCTGCATTGCACGCACATCGGAAGGACATAAATGCCACACTAATCCCTTGTTGGTGCTTATGTAGGGGAAGGGTTGTACCTTGGGATGTCTTTACCTTAGGACACTTTTACAAAAAGTAGCAGCACCTCTAAGACCTACGAAATCAAGCTGGCAGATCTTATTTAGATAATGTTTGAGGCCTGAGGAGTAATTTTACAGATTTTCATATTTGAAAGTGCAATTTAGCTATAATACTTAGAAGATATAAATAGAAGATAAGCATCATTATTGATAATTTCTTAAATACGATGTGGAATGGCACTGTTTAAGTAAGCTATTGATGCCATATGTGACTTAAGTGTGTGTATATAGGTTAGGATACTGTTTTCTTTTATTGTGTAGTTGGTTTTACCTTGGGACATTATTCTGTTTACGCATTGGGCATGTCACAAGGTACAACAAAATATTTTCTTTACAGTTTCAGTTATGTTCATTTTTTTTCCTTTCAGATGGACAGGGGTAAAGTGGGAAAGAAAACAGAAAACCAGATGCAGAATGTATGGAGGCAGCTGCCAATGATGTTTATTATATGGAAATGATCTGCAGCTAAAGTGTACGGAGTGTTGAAAAGTACTCCTGTGAGGCACATCCAAAGAATACAAACTGTCTGGTCAAAATCATTTCAAATATGTAGCCATCAGTGCTACACAAAAAGTCTTCACCATTGAGCAAGAGGAAGATATTCTTTCTTATATAGTAATGGCTGTAAAATGAAACTTTTGTGTGAATGTGGATGATTTGAAGAATTTTGCCTTCCAATATACTACAGCTAACAAAATTACATAGCCAGTGACTTGGGAGGAACAGAAATCAGCTGGAAGACAATGGTATAGAATCTTTCAGAAGTCTCACCAGAACAGAATTTAAGTAAGAAAACTGGAGTCAACTAGTCAAGACTTAATGGCATCTTTCAACAAATCCAGTGTTGAAATTCTTTTTAAGAAACTCCAAGAGGTTTATTCCAGGTGTAGTCTACAACCTCAAAAAGTGAGGAGTGTTGATGAAACAGGGCGTTCTATAGTACTCATACCATTGCGTGTAACTGGCCATATAAAAGCCAAACAAATTGGAGCAGCTACTTCAGGGAAACAAGGAAGTAACGTTACAATGATAGCTTATGTGAATACTGCAGGAACATTAATTCCACCAGCCATTATACACTGAAGTGCCAAAGAAATTGGTACACCTGCCTAATATTGTGTAGTGATCCCACGAGCATGTAGAAGTGCTGCAACATGGTGTGGTATGGACTCAACTAATGTCTGAAGTAGTGCTGGAGGGAATTGACATCATGAATGCTGCAAGGCTGTCCATAAATCCATAAGAGTATGAGTGGGTGGAACACAGCACGTTGCAAGGCATCCCAGACATGCTCAATAATGTACATGTCTGTGAAGTCTGGTGGCCAGCAGAAGTGTTTAAACTCAGAAGTGCGTTCCTGGAGCCACTCTGTAGTAATTCTGGATGTGTGGGGTATTGTTGCACTGCCCTGCTGGAACTACCCAAGTCCATCAGAATGCACAATGGACATGAATGGATGCAGACAATCAGACAGGGTGCTTACACATGTGTCACCTGTCAGAGTCATATCTAGACACTCCAACTGCACATGCCCCACATCATTACAGAGCCTCCACCAGCTTGAACAGTCCCTTGCTGACATGCAGGCTCCATGGATTCATGAGGTTGTCTCCATACCCATACACGTCCATCTGCTCGATACAATTTGAAACAAGACTCGTCCGACCAGGCAACATTTTTCCAGTCAACAGTTCAATGTCAGTGTTGATGGGGCCAGGCGAGGCTTTCTACAGCGTCATGCAGTCATCAAGGGTACAAGAGTAGGCTCCAAACGCCCATACCAATGGTATGTTGTTGAATGGTTCGCACACTGACACTTGTTGATGGCCCAGCATTGAAATCTGCAGCAGTCTGCAAAAGGGTTGCACTTCTGTGATGTTGAACGGTTCTCTTCAGCCATCATTGGTGCTATTCTTGCAGGATCTTTTTCCAGTCACAGTGATGTTGGAGATTTGATGTTTTACCAGATTCCTGATATTCACTGTACACTCATGAAATAGACTTATGGGAAAATCTCTACTTCATCACTACCTTCGAGATGCTGTGTCTCATTGCTCTTGCTACAACTATAACACCATGTTCAAACTTGCTTAAAACTTGATAACCTGTCATTGTAACAGCAGTAACCAATCTAACAACTGCACCAGACACATGTCATCTTATATAGGCATTGCGGACTGCATGCCATATTATGCTTGTTTACATATCTCTCTATTTGAATACACATGCCTATACCAGTTTCTTTAGCCCTTCAGTGTATTTCCAAGGGTTAATTACAAGGATCACATGTTAAACATTGCACCAACTGGCACTCTTTGTATGGCTGCTTCTAGTGGTTGGTCCAATGCTGATTTTTTTGTGAAATTTCCAAAACATAGTGAAATCACGTGATGCTGATGGAATTAGATTAGGAAATGAGACAAAGTAGTAGATGAGTTTTGCTATTGGGGGAGCAAAATAACTGATGATGGTCTAAGTAGAGAGGATATAAAATATAGACTGGCTATGGCAAGGAAAGCGTTTCTAAAGAAGAGAAATTTGTTAACATCAAGTATTGATTTAAGTGTCAGGAAGTCCTTTCTGAAAGTATTTGTATGGAGTGTAGGCTTGTATGGAAGTGAAACATGGACAATAAATAGTTTAGACAAGAAGAAAATAGAAGTTTTCAAAATATGGTATTACAGAAGAATGCTGAAGTCTAGGTGGTTAGATCACATAACTAATGTGGAGGTACTGAACCGAACTGGGGAGAAGAGGAATTTGCGGCACAACTTTACTAGAAGAAGGGATCGGCTGAGAACACTTTATGAGGCATCAAGGGATCACCTATTTAGTACTGGAGGGAAGAGTGAAGGGTTAAAAACATAGAGGGAGACCTAGAGATGAATATACTGAGCAGATTCAGAAGGATGTAGGTTGCAGTAGTTACTCGGAGATGAAAAAGCTTGCACAGGATAAAATAGCATGGAGAGCTGCATCAGACCAATCTCTGTACTGAAGAGCGCAATAACAACAGTGAAACCCTCTTTTGGCAGTGAAGTATCACTAATTATGGACTACCGTGAAAGTCATCTATCACTGGAAGTAGTAAACCTGGCAAAGGATAATGGTATCATCTTTTTGACTTCCATTCCCCATACTAGCCACAAATTACAGCCATTGGACAGGACGGTCTTTGGTCCCATGAAGACACACTTTTATAATGCAAGCAAGGATTGAATGCTCAAAAGCCCTGGAAAGAAAATTTATGTTGTTTCTGCACAAGTGGACAGGGCACATTCTATGGTTTTCACTTCAAACAATGTAACTGCAGGTTTTAGCATTACTGGCATCTGGTCATTCAATGAAGAAGTGCTCAGAAATGATGAAGTATTACCTGCAGGAATGATAAACAGGCCAAATCCTAAAGGAGCTGGTGAAATCCATTCACCAGATGCTCCACCCAAGAATGAAAATAACAGAGAAGAAATGCCTTTGGCAAGCAGTCCTTCATTGCAACCATCTGTCCATTCCCAAGAGTACCTTCTAGGAGGACTTCTGGTAGAGTACGAAAACCTGGAAGATGTACAATTGTTACTGATACATCAGAAAAACAAAGAATTGAAGAGGAGAAAAATAAGAAAAAGAAGCTTGCCCAAAGAAAGACGCCACTAAACGTGCAAAGGAGTTTTCGTCTACCTTTCTTCTTTTTCTTCTTCTTCTCTTCTTCTTCTTCTTCTTCTTCTTCTTCTTCTTCTTATGATGATGATGATGATGATGATGATGATTTCCTGAACTTACCAGTAGTTGTGGACATAGTATGTTTGATTCCTCTTCTGAAGAAGATTTCTCAGCCATTTTTCCATCCGAAAAAGGAACACTTTCTTGTTCTCATGGTAGCTGGGTCTAAGTCAAATTTGACATCAGTGGCAGACCTCACATTTACTATGCTGGAATAGTTTTAGAAAATACAGAACAAGATGTAACTGTGAAATTCTTTAGGAAGCAAAGGACCCCTTTCGTATTCCTTATGTTAAGGACATCAGCACTGTTAATCACAGTAGCATAGTGAAGGAACTACCAATTCCAGTGGTGCATTGTGGGTTTCACTCATTCAATATTTTATTCCCACCATCTCTTGTTTTACGGTAAAATAACTTTTGTATTTGGACCTAATAAAATAACATGTACCATCTAAATTGAGTATGAGTCTTTCTTTCATTAAACTAAAAACTGAAAAATATTGTTGTGTCCCTAGTAGAACCACCATTGTCTCAAGATGAAACCATAGGTTGTGCATTGGGACAAGTACCACAGACGTCTTTATTGGTTAGTAATGATGTAATTATTGAAATGAAATGTCATGTGACGAGGGACTCCCGTCAGGTAGACCGTTCGCCTGGTGCAAGTCTTTCGATTTGACGCCACTTCGGCAACTTGCGCGTCGATGGGGATGAAATGATGATGATTAGGACAACACAACACCCAGTTCCTGAGCGGAGGAAATCTCTGACCCAGCCGGGAATCGAACCCGGGCCCTTTGGATTGACAGTCTGTTGCGCTGACCATTCAGCTACCGGGGGCGGACCATGTAATTATTGGAGCTAGATTACACTGCTGTTCGTCCAGTTGCTGCCTGTGATGGGCTAAATTTTCAAATTTCATATAAAAATGTATAGTATAAAAAATTAGAATATAAGAACTGTCCCAAGGTACAACATTTTCCTCTACCAGCATCAGAGTTGCACTTCATTGTAGATATGCTACAGTTTTTTTTTTTTTTTTTTTTTTTTTTTTTTTTTTTTTTTTGTTCAAATTGCTTCTGATAGTTACTGCAATATGATTTATTTATTTGTGTGGAGTATTTATATGAAATGGAAACTGCTTAATCAAGAATATTGTATTATTACAAGTCCAAAGATGAATCACGACAATGCAGTTGCATGCAGTAATGAAGACAAAGCCAAAACTATAAGTTGTAGGAAGATCATAGTATGTGCCAGTACTTATGATGACCATGAGGGGCAATTGTAGTGGCTACATCTATGTAAACTTTATTAGCCAACATAAACACATGTGACTGCCTCAGATCAAGACTCAGATCACACTACACCCTGTCTGCAAAGTCCAAAGATCGTTCTTTTCTCATGGTGAAAGGTCTGCGGAGACAGGATCAATACTTTGACAGAGTGATGGCCTGCAATAAGTTGTTCTTAGCTTTATGGAATGCTTCAGATAAACCCACTGTCCAGTTCATTTTCCTCTTACCCTGCCTGATAAGACATCTGTAAGGGGATACTGGAGCTTGGCAGCATGTGGGAGATCACTGCAATAAAAATTGAGAATCCCAAGGAAACGATTTAAGTCATGGTAAGTTTCACGAAGAGACAATGACAATTCATTCGGTGATTGGTTTAATGCGCAATGCATTTAGTGTATGACTAAGAAATGTTAATTCCAACATATGTGGCTTTGACTTGGCATCGTTGATGATAGCAAGACCTTGCTGCAGTGCTACTAGAATTTGTTCTATGTGAAGTGTGTGCTCCTCTTACGAACATGAGAAAACCAAAATATCATCAAGATAGATTTAATAAAATGGGGGGCAGCAGAAGAAGCTGTCAATGAACTGCTGCCACCTTTGCGCGGGATTCTTTGAGCCATAAGACAAAGAGGTATTCATAAAGTCTGAATGTTGGTACAATGGAAGTCTTTTCTATATTGTCAGGGTGCATCAGAATCTGTAGATGTGTGCACTTGCAGTTTATGACACTAAAGATTATTGCACCTGTGGGTGCATGTGTAAAGTCTTGGGGCTTTGGGACAGGGTAGCTCTCTCAGAGTTTTCTAGAGTTAAGAACCCTGTAGTTACTGCAGACTCTTGTTGTGCCATATTTCTTGAGAATAAGTTAAATTTGTGATGCTCAGGGGTGCTGGACATGTGGGCAATTCTTGCTTGTAAAAGTTTCTGAATGGTGTTTTTAATTGTAACTCTGCAAGATACAGGCGACAAGGTTTACGTGTGATGGGAGGACTACCTGTTGTCACTCCTATGCATTGTACCATTGTGTACTGCGTACATATAAGCGTTGCTGCAGGCAGTGGCCGAGGACAGTGCATTGTTTACTAACACTGCAGGTAGCTGTGTACTGACCTTGAGGTGAGCGTTGTTGTCAGGCAGTGATAGTGGCAAGCACTGCGCTGAGGCTGGTGTGGTGGCATGCAGAGAGGAGGAGGGAGTTCCTCATTTGCTGCGGCCAGTTGGAAGTGATTATTGACATCCTGTGTTTGTGTATGGTGTGGCTGCAATAGCTGCAATAGGGTGCGTGGCGTGGAGTGCCATTCTGTTTGTCGCAGACGGCCATTGTGAAGCAAGCTCACATTGTTGCAAGTTTGAGATCAGCTGTGTATTTCAGCTGTGTATTCTGTCAGCCAGCCAAGATTAGAGCACTTCTTGGCTCTGTTAAGAATGATTTAGGTTTGAGGAAGTCTGGTGTTTGCAATGTACCATGTGAGTGTGGTAAAATATACATTGGCCAAACTACTCGTACTGCCAATGACAGATATGTTGAACATCACTGCAATACGCGATTGTTACAACTTGACAAATCTGCCTGTGGCTGAGCCCTATCTTACAGAGGGACATAAAATGCTAAGCAGTGTTACTGGGATTGTGTTTTAAAAAAATCTGTCAGAATCAGACTAACGGATAATATCATTAACAGTGATAATGGATAATCACTAAGTAAAACTTGGAATCCTCTTTTATCAGGTATGGAGAAACACAGCATCTGAATTGGCTGGCTATAGGTAGAGTCACACTTGTTGGAACGTCCCTGTCATGTAACCATCATGTTTTTGAGCGTCGACGGTCAGGTGAATTTCTGAGCACTTACACTACATAGCACATCAACATCGAAAGAATGTCATGACGTTACAGCTGGCTCATAAAATACTCACCAGCAGTGCAACTTTGTAGTTCATGGTAAATCATCATAAAATGCTGAAATCCAGTTTAAAGCAGTTTGCAATGATTGCTATTGCACCTGATGTAGAGAAACAGAGAGCAAAAAGAGTCTGTGTTGGGGGGGGGGGGGGGGGAAGTTTGAAAATTGAGACAGTGAAGGAGAGTTCGACGTTCTTCACAAGGAGCTGAAACAGGAGGAGTCATCATTCTATAAATATATTGTTGATATGAATATTTTACAAATGTCTGCTTGTGTCTGTGTAAATGCGGATGGATATGTGTGTGTGTGCGAGTGTATACCTGTCCTTTTTTCCCCCTATGGTAAGTCATTCTGCTCCCGGGATTGGAATGACTCCTTACCCTCTCCCTTAAAACCCACATCCTTTCGTCTTTCCCTCTCCTTCCCTCTTTCCTGACGAAGCAACTGTTTGTTGCGAAAGCTTGAATTTTGTGTGTATGTTTGTGTTTGTTTGTGTGTCTATCGATCTGCCAGCGCTTTTGTTTGGTAAGTCTCATCACCTTTGTTTTTAGATATATAAATATATTGTGTTACATATTAAGCAGACACAACTAAAAATTACGAAAAGAAATTCAAGGTTTAGGCATCCAATATCACCATGGCAAAAGCTGGTGGTTTGCATAGGACATGTCTACAAGGACCGTTTTGCTGAACTAAACAAAACAAATATGGGGGCGCTACTTGCTGGCAGCAACAGGGAAATACCATGTGACCCTGTCAATGGCCCTTCAAACATCCTTACTGAGAACCCATGATTTGACGTGATGTGACGTGTCGTGTCGATGACATTCTGTTGACAGAATGTGTGAATGTCACCATTTGAGTTGCAGAGGAGAATCTTTCAACAACAGTGACATTCTGTCTAGTATGAATCCATCTTAAGAATAACAATGCTTTACAATATATCATTTTCGACATCATTCACCACCGGAGGCACTGTAACTCTTCTTGTGCCCGGTACCACGTAGCTTCCTGTACTTGCTGTTCAGGGGTACAGGAAAAGGCAGTGTAGGAGTGCAAATTTCACTGCATCATACTTTTTTGTGTGAGGCGGTGACACTGTGACGTAACTGATGAATTCCAATTGTCCCACTAGTTGTCAGAGTACATTGACTGCATCATCATCAAACACTCCTGTTGGCATAAAACTATTGTCAATTTTCATGAACCACAAGATGGGTTTGGCAACATCAAAAGGTGACAAACTGACATGAGTACAAAGCTTCAGATATGAAGTGAAGGCCAAATTTGTGGCATTGTCTCTTGTGGCAGGCAAGAAGGATGACAATTGTGCATGAAGCCTGGTTTGTTGTGGCAAATTGGTAAACGACTGGACGTTTGCAAGCAAGATCATAAGAGATGGAAAAGAGACACCTTGGTACAACAACCAAGTTAGAAAACTGCTGCGGAAGCAAAGGTAACTTCACAACAAACATAAACATAGCCAAAGCCTTGCAGACAAACAAAAATTACGTGAAGCGAAATGTAGCGTGAGGAGGGCTATGTGAGAGGCATTCAATGAATTCGAAAGTAAAGTTCTATGTACTGACTTGGCAGAAAATCCTAAGAAACTTTGGTCTTATGTCAAAGTGGTAGGTGGATCAAAACAAAATGTCCAGACACACTGTGACCAAAATGGTACTGAAACAGAGGATGACAGACTAAAGGCTGAAATACTAAATGTCTTTTTCCAAAGCTGTTTCACAGAGGAAGACTGCACTATAGTTCCTTCTCTAAAGTGTCGCACAGATGACGAAATGGTAGATATCATAATAGATGACAGAGGGATAGAGAACAATTAAAATCACTCAAAAGAGGAAAGGCCGCTGGACCTGATGGGATACCAGTTCAATTTTACACAGAGTATGCGAAGGAACTTGCCCCCCTTCTTGCAGCGGTGTACCATAGGTCTCTAGAAGAGCGCAGTGTTCCAAAGGATTGGAAAAGGGCACAGGTTATCCCCGTTTTCAAGACGGGACGCCGAACAGATGTGCAGAACTATAGACCTATATCTCTAACGTCGATCAGTTGTAGAATTTTGGATCATGTATTATGTTCCAGTATAATGACTTTTGTGGAGACTAGAAATCTACTCTGTAGGAATCAGCATGGGTTTTGAAAAAGACGATCGTGTGAAACCCAGCTTGCGCTATTCGTCCACGAGACTCAGAGGGCCATAGACACGGGTTCACAGGTAGATGCCGTGTTTCTTGACTTCCGCAAGGCGTTCAATACAGTTCCCCACAGGCATTTAATGAACAAAGTAAGAGCATATGGACTATCAGACCAATTGTGTGATTGGATTGAAGAGTTCCTAGATAACAGAATGCAGCATGTCATTCTCAATGGAGAGAAGTCTTCCGAAGTAAGAGTGATTTCAGGTGTGCCGCAGGGGAGTGTTGTAGGACCATTGCCATTCACAATATACATAAATGACCTTGTGGATGACATCGGGAATTTACTGAGGCTTTTTGCAGATGATGCTGTGGTATATTGAGATGTTGTAATAATGGAAAATTGTACTCAAATGCAGGAGGATCTGCAGCGAATTGATGCATGGTGCAGGGAATGGCAATTGAATCTCAATGTAGACAAGTGTAATGTGCTGCGAATACATAGAAAGAAAGATCCCTTATCATTTAGCTACAATATAGCAGGTCAGCAACTGGAAGCAGTTAACTCCATAAATTATCTGGGAGTACACATTAGGAGTGATTTAAAATCGAATGGTCATATAAAGTTGATTGTTGGTAAAGCAGATGCCAGACTGAGATTCATTGGAAGAATCCTAAGGAAATGCCATCTGAAAACAAAGGAAGTAGGTTACAGTACGCTTGTTCGCCCACTGCTTGAATACTGCTCAGCAGTGTGGGATCTGTACCAGATAGGGTTGACAGAAGAGATAGAGAAGATCCAATGGAGAGCAGCGAGCTTCGTTACAGGATCATTTAGTAATCGTGAAAGCATTACGGCAATGACAGATAAACTCCAGTGGAAGACTCTGCAGGAGAGACGCTCAGTAGCTCAGTATGGGCTTTTGTTGAAGTTTAGAGAACATACCTTCACCAAGGAAGTAAGCAGTATATTGCTCCCTCCTACGTATATCTCGCAAAGAGACCATGAGGATAAAATCAGAGAGATTAGAGCCCACACAGAGGCATATCGACAATCCTTCTTTCCACAAACAATACGAGACTGGAATAGAAGGGAGAACCAATAGAGGTACTCACGGTACCCTCCGCCACACACTGTCAGGTGGTTTTGCAGAGTATGGATGTAGATGTAGAATTTGTGTCACATGTACTGTACATTGCACTCAGTTTCAAATGGGAACATAACCCACCAAAGCACTATTCTCCAGATCTAAAAGCAGGTCCTTAGTGTGAGGTAACATGACTGGTGATTGTTCATGACACACAGATGGTTGTTGCTTGGTGATATGTGAATGTTCATATTGCAATCGCAATGTGGAATGATGTGAAAATGTTCCTACAAACAGTCTGAGATAGTTGTACATTGTTAACACTATTAATAGCAGAGTAGCACTCCTAGTGAGAGAATGGATTCATAAGTGGTAGGCATTATTGAGATACCATAGGCTTGATGATCTCAGTAGGGCCATGTCTTGAGTAACATTGTTTGTGCACATTGAGAACGCTTCACATCCTGCACTGCAGTCCTTTCATCACTGCAATCCAGAGGCAGGGCAATGGTCAAAGTGTTGTGTTGCAGCCACATTGTCACAATGAAAAACATTGAAAATTCAAAGAATTGTGCGTTTCACAACTTATGCAGGGGACACCAATGTGAGTAGATTGTAATATGACTGGTATTTATGACTACCATTTATAACAAATGCTGTTGGTACATCTACGTAAACTTATTAGCCAACGCCCTAAATACATGCAATTGCCTCAGAGCAAGACTCAGATTGCACTACTCCCTGTCTGCACAGTCCAAAGATCATTCTCTTCTTGTGGCAGATGGTATCTGGAGACTGTGTCAAAATTGATATTCCCACAAAGTACTTAATATTCACATAATTCACTGTAAGAAGTCTACTAGGTCATCTTTACTTATCTAATGGGAGTCAACTGCACTTGAGAAGACTGATTATGAAAGGCTCTGTAACTGTGTGTCTGCAATTTTCTCTAGTATAATCACTGTCCTGGTGTCTTTCTACATATCTGACTCAAACTGCCCATGCAGAAGTTGTGCTGTTGTTGTGCATAGTCTGTAAGCCTCTCAAAATTTGAATTTCTGAATTTACTTTTTTGCTTCTTAACATATTACTTCACTCGAGCCCATATCAAGTCAACAGGGTTACAGTGGTAGTCTAACAGCATGATGTCCATGCTGTTTAGCTGGCCACTGTGCCCAAGTGGTTCTAGGTGCTTCAGTTCAGAATCGTGCTGCTGCTACGGTCACAGGTTCCAACCTGCCTCGGGCATGGATGTCTGTGACGTCCTTAGGTTAGTTAGGTTTGAGTAGTTCTAATTCTAGGTGACTGATGACCAGACATTAAGTCCTATAGTGCTTACAGCCATTTGAATCAGCGCTGTTCCACACTTTTATTTTTCTCATAAATTAAGCACACAGCATTGACAAGAAAATAAAATAGTTTTCTGTTCTGTAAGGAATGACTGACAAAGACATACAATACTTCTCTGGTCTGTGAGGAAGTGTGGAGTATTGCAGAAGAGACTAATGGCTAACTTTTTAGTATCCATATTTGGATTTTTTTAAAATTTTTTTGTTGCTTGCACAGAATGTAAGCATTGACCAAACATGCAGGGATACAGGGCAACAGTGTGTTTTTATTTATTTATTTATTTATTTGTCCATATAAATCTCTTTTTAAGTACATATATTGTACACAGGATATTGGACAGAAAACATTTTTTGGCTATTGGATTTTCAAATATCAAACATAAATTTTATAAATTTTTATGACAAATTGGATCTATACAGTTAATAATTACAAATTTTTGAAATACTGTATATTTATAACTTATTTCTACAATTAAAGATATTAATTACATTTTTTCTTGCATAAGATACTGTGAGACTGAATAGTAGCAGTTTTTCAGAAGGTAGGATGTCACAGACTTTTTAAAGCTTTGTAGTTCAGTAAGAGATTTTATATGTCTTGGTAATCTGTTGTAAAGTTTTGTTCCTGCATGATATACACCTTTTTGGCATAATGTGGTGTTACAATGATTGATGTGTATGTCACTGTCTGACCTGGTACTGTAATCATGGACACTTTTGTTTTGAGGAAAAAGGTTTTCTTTTCTCAGTATGCTTTTTTTGACATGCGTGACTATTTCCAGTATATAAATGCAGGGAAGGGGTAGGATCTTTAGATCTTTAAAGAAAGGTTTGGATGATTTTCTGCTGCTCACTTGTTTCATTATTCTTATAATTGCCTTTTGTTTCCTGAAAACTGTTATGGCCTGATGTACATTTCCCCAGAAAATGATACCGTACTTCAGTATTGAATGTACACGAGCAAAGTATACAGCCCTAACTGTTTCTGCACTAGTACTGTTGCAGAGAATTCTTACCACATCGCTCATTTTTGCTAGTTTTGAATTTAGGGCTGTGATATGAGTGTTCCATTTAAGATTTTCCTGGATATGAATCCCAAGAAATTTAGTTTCATTGACAGAACTAATGTTTTGGTTATCTATACATATTACAGGTTGTGCCGGATTTTTATTTTGATCAGTGTGGAAATTCATTAGTTAAGTTTTTGGGGGATTAACTATTAGCCTGTTTCTGGTAAACCATTCAGACACTCCTTTTGTAATATCTTTTGCAGATGCAGTAAGATTTTCTTCATTATTCCCTTCAATCAATAGACTGGTGTCATCTGCAAACAGTACTGGTTCAGAATCCCTAATGTGTGATGGGAAATCATTAATGTAGACCAAAAAAAGAAAGGGACCTAAAATGGAGCCCTGTGGAACACCATGAGTTAGTCCACATGGTTCTGAAACGTGTACCTGGAGTTCATTTCCTTCTGTGTACTTAATTTCAGTTACCTGAGAACGATATTCCAAATATGATTTGATCCACTGATTTGGCACACCTCTTACACCATACCATTTGAGCTTCCAAGACACTGTATGTCATTTCAAAATGGTGCAGTCAAGCTCTTTAGACCATGGGACAGTCAACATTTCCAATGTAACTATAAAAAAAACACAAAAATGCTTCTTATACAAGTCCATAAATTTTTTTAATGCCATACCCCAACATATCAGGGATCTTCCAATTCAACAATTCAAAAAAAAAGTAAAAGAATTTCTTCTTGAGCTCAGAATTCATGAAACTGATGAATTTTTAAGGGTGGCAAAGAATATGATACGACTACACTTTGTGATCAGTTTTTATATGCTTCTATATATGAGTAAGTCTGTAATTGGCTAAATTTACTATGCAATATCAATTTGTACCAGAAGTTTCTCTGTTTTGTATTTGTGTGAAGGTACCATAATTATTTGTGCAATATTTATATTGTGTAATATTTTTCTTGTTTTTGTAATTATTTCTGTAATATTTATACTGTGTAATATTGACTTTTGTAATGCCTCAGATGATCTCTGAGGTTTCTACAACAATAAAAATCAATCAATCAATGGTGGTCTTCAGAATTCATAGCCTGTGATATGTTAAAAATCAACTTTGTCTGAGGTATAAGGAATGTTTTTGTCTAATGGAACTTTCCATGTAACACATCCTTCACTTACTTTCCAGACAATTTCTGATGTATGGCTTTTGTTTCTGTATGTTTCACTGAAATAACAAGTTAAGAGATATATCAGCTTGACTGGTGTCTTTTTATTGTTCTAAAAATACACAATCCTTGCAGCTATAAACTCACAATGTTCCATTAATAATAGTTTTATCCCAGTGTCTGTTTTTTTGAAACCTGGAATACATATCCATATGTATCCTCACCATAATCCATTTGTTACCGTTAAAATCTTCAGCTGCTTTCAAATTCAAGAGTAATTTTTTGTTACAAATATTTTTCATTAAGTTGTCTGGGTCACACATTTCTGTTTCATAATTATGTTTCTCACCTGGGAAAATGAAAACAACAGAGCCACTGGCTTGAATAGACACATCATCTCTGTATAAATTGTCTTTTCATTCATTCAGCCATTTGCTAGCTCACTCTGTTCTATTTTAAGTCTAATGCCACAAACTAGTGCTATCAGCTCCTCACATTTGACAGCCTTTCAACAAATTAATATACAGAGAAAACTATTCTTCTTCTTTATATGTATAGTATATAGTACAATTGCTTGCTATCACTCATGACAGGCACTGTGAGAACAATCAAATAGTCACTTGGCACCAAACACTGTGACCAAAACAAACAGTAAAGCATTAAGACAACATGAACTGCTTAGAAAGAGAATGACAATGTCACTAGTTTGTGGATGATTATGGTCACATGGTGCACTTTGGCTTGCTATTAATCATGTGTCATTGAACCATATTCATTGAAGCTCTTAATCCTTAGCATTTAGGTAATGTATTATGTAATACCAAAAATATGTCCCACACAAAACAAAAACAACAAATACAGCTGAAATGAAATAAAATAGTGTGAGCATGCAATCAGAAGCATCAGAGTCACTGTTTCCACTGCAAAATGCAAAAATTTCAGTCTCACTCCTTTACTGCTAAATGCAGTCTGCAGTCTTACAGTGCCCTTTTCAGGAAGCAACCAGAAAATATGACAGAAATTGGAATAATGGAATCTTTTTGTTTGATAGTAACTCACAGGAAGTGATATTCATTCATATGACTTTTGGGAAAGTTACTTTTCTTTTTAAACAGTTGTCAGTTATATGTAATACAAATGCCACTGGAAATTAATTTTTTAGTTTCTGGTGGTTCGTTGTATGCTAACTCTGGCTACACACTCCCCTCATGATCAGAAAGTTCTCTGAAAGAGAGTCAACCTGCGTAAGTAACATGTACATACTTCATGAAAAGTTGCTTTCAGGCATAACAGAAAAATAAATTTGGACAGTATTATGAAAATAATAGAATGCTATTCATCATATAAGGGAGACAATGAGTCACAGACAGGCACAATGAAAAGACATATGTTAAACTTTCAGCCAAATGGCCTCCTTCTGCATTAGAAAAACACACACACACACACACACACACACACACACACACACGTTGCCTGTGGGAATGTGTATGGACTTGGTGGTGACAGGGTTGGGCTGCTAGATACACTCAAGAGGTTTGAGGGGAGAGGGAGCAGGAAGGGGAGTAGGAAAGGAGACAAATAAAGGAAGGGAAAAAGACTGGTGGATGTGTTGGTGGAATTGAAGGTTGCATAATGCTGGAGTGGGGGAAGGGAAGGGGGTTGGTGGGTGAAGGACAGGGACTAGCAGAGGTCGAGGCAGGGGAGCTATGGGAACATAGGGGAAGAGTTTCCACCTGTGCAATCAAAAAAGCTGGTGTTGTTAGGAGGGATCCAGATAGCTCAGACTGCCAAGCAGTCACTGGAGTGAAACAAATTGTGTTGGGCACATTCAGCAACTAGGTGGTCCAGCTATCTCTTGGTATGTGTTCTCCAATTCAGAAGAAGGTGTTTTGCCCAAAAGCTTAATGTATAGCAGTCTTTTCATTGCGCCTGTCTGCAAATCAGTCACCTCTCTACAGTGAGTGGCAATTTATACTCCTCATAACATTTTCATTATTCCATTCAGGGCTTTCTATTGTTAGAAATACAAAGTTGTATACTTATGCAATGAAGTACATGTCTGTATTATCTATTTCTGATTTTCTATGCTTAGTTGTAGTAAAGTATCAGAAACAAATTATAATTTTGACAGTCGATGACAGCAGCTTGTACAATGTATCAAAACAGGATAGTAAAAATTTTCATTTGTGTTCTTAAATGAACTATTTTTTGAAAAATTCTGCTGTGTTTGCATAGTTCCTTAGCAATTGGAGATGAAATCCCTGGTGTGAAAGTTGATACAATGAGCTCACACATACCTAACTATTAAGGACTCCTGTCACTTGTATTAACACATCATACAAAATGTGTACTCTAGAAACAATTAAGTACACAAATATAGCAACCAAAATAATCAATTTTTGAAAACATAATGTATTTTGATAGATAAAAAGTCTACTCAACAAGCAGCAGCATGAGAAAAAATATAAAAAGGTTAAAGAAATGTGCAAGCTTTCACAGCCAGAGGCTCCTCGTCTTGGCAGAAGGATTGAAGAGGAAGGAAGAGGTATGAAAGAAAAAGGAGTGATGAGGTTTAGGAAATGGGTAGAGTTCAGAAAAATCACCCAGAACAGTGGGTCAGGGGGGACTTACTGGACCCTTCAACCTTTCTGCTAGAGAAGAAACAACTGGCTCAGATAGATCATGATGTTGTTGTTGTTGTCTTCAGTCCTGAGACTGGTTTGATGCAGCTCTCCATGCTACACTATCCTGTGCAAGCTTCTTCATCTTCCAGTACTTACTGCAACCTACATCCTTCTGAATCTGCTTAGTGTATTCATCTCTTGGTCTCTCTCTACGATTTTTACCCTCCACGCTGCCCTCCAATGCTAAATCTGTGATCCCTTCATGCCTCAGAACATGTCCTACCAACCGATCCCTTCTTCTTGTCAAGTTGTGCCACAAACTCCTCTTCTCCCCAATTCTATCCAATACCTCCTCATTAGTTATGTGATCTACCCATCTAATCTTCTGCATTCTTCTGTAGCACCACATTTCGAAAGCTTATATTCTCTTCTTGTCCTAATCTAATTCCCACAGCATCACCCGACTTAATTCGACTACATTCCTTTATCCTCATTTTGCTTTTGATGATGATCATCTTATATCCTCCTTTCAAGACACTGTCCATTGCATTCAACTGCTCTTCCAAGTCCTTTGCTGTCTCTGACAGAATTACAATGTCATCGGCGAACATCAATGTTTTTATTTCTTCTCCATGGACTTTAATACCTACTCCGAATTTTTAATTTGTTTCCTTTACTACTTGCTCAATATACAGATTGAATAACATCGGGGACAGGCTACAACCCTGCCTCACTCCCTTCCAAACTGCTGCTTCCCTGTCATGCCCCTCGACTCTTATAACTGCCATCTGGTTTCGGTACAAATTGTAAATAGCCTTTTGCTCCCTATATTTTACCCCTGCCACCTTTAGAATTTGAAAGAGAGTATTCCAGTCAACATTGTCAAAAGCTTTCTCTAAGTCTACAAATGCTAGAAATGTAGGTTTGCCTTTCCTTAATCTACACTCCTGGAAACGGAAAAAAGAACACATTGACACCGGTGTGTCAGACCCACCATACTTGCTCCGGACACTGCGAGAGGGCTGTACAAGCAATGATCACACGCACGGCACAGCGGACACACCAGGAACCGCGGTGTTGGCCGTCGAATGGCGCTAGCTGCGCAGCATTTGTGCACCGCCGCCGTCAGTGTCAGCCAGATTGCCGTGGCATACGGAGCTCCATCGCAGTCTTTAACACTGGTAGCATGCCGCGACAGCGTGGACGTGAACCGTATGTGCAGTTGACGGACTTTGAGCGAGGGCGTATAGTGGGCATGCGGGAGGCCGGGTGGACGTACCGCCGAATTGCTCAACACGTGGGGCGTGAGGTCTCCACAGTACATCGATGTTGTCGCCAGTGGTCGGCGGAAGGTGCACGTGCCCGTCGACCTGGGACCGGACCGCAGCGACGCACGGATGCACGCCAAGACCGTAGGATCCTACGCAGTGCCGTAGGGGACCGCACCGCCACTTCCCAGCAAATTAGGGACACTGTTGCTCCTGGGGTATCGGCGAGGACCATTCGCAACCGTCTCCATGAAGCTGGGCTACGGTCCCGCACACCGTTAGGCCGTCTTCCGCTCACGCCCCAACATCGTGCAGCCCGCCTCCAGTGGTGTCGCGACAGGCGTGAATGGAGGGACGAATGGAGACGTGTCGTCTTCAGCGATGAGAGTCGCTTCTGCCTTGGTGCCAATGATGGTCGTATGCGTGTTTGGCGCAGTGCAGGTGAGCGCCACAATCAGGACTGCATACGACCGAGGCACACAAGGCCAACACCCGGCATCATGGTGTGGGGAGCGATCTCCTACACTGGCCGTACACCACTGGTGATCGTCGAGGGGACACTGAATAGTGCACGGTACATCCAAACCGTCATCGAATCCATCGTTCTACCATTCCTAGACCGGCAAGGGAACTTGCTGTTCCATCAGGACAATGCACGTCCGCATGTATCCCGTGCCACCCAACGTGCTCTAGAAGGTGTAAGTCAACTACCCTGGCCAGCAAGATCTCCGGATCTGTCCCCCATTGAGCATGTTTGGGACTGGATGAAGCGTTGTCTCACGCGGTCTGCACGTCCAGCAAGAACGCTGGTCCAACTGAGGCGCCAGGTGGAAATGGCATGGCAAGCCGTTCCACAGGACTACATCCAGCATCTCCACGATCGTCTCCATGGGAGAATAGCAGCCTGCATTGCTGCGAAAGGTGGATATACACTGTACTAGTGCCGACATTGTGTATGCTCTGTTGCCTGTGTCTATGTGCCTGTGGTTCTGTCAGTGTGATCATGTGATGTATCTGACCCCAGGAATGTGTCAATAAAGTTTCCCCTTCCTGGGACAATGAATTCACGGTGTTCTTATTTCAATTTCCAGGAGTGTATTTTCTAAGATAAGTCGTAGGGTCAGTATTGCCTCACGTGTTCCAACATTTCTGCGGAATCCAAACTGATCTTCGCCGAGGTCAGCATCTACCAGTTTTTCCATTTGTCTGTAAAGAATTCGTGTTAGTATTTTGCAGCTGTGACTTATTAAACTGATAGTTCAGTAGTTTTCACATCTGTCAACACTTGCTTTCTTTGGGATTGGAATTATTATATTCTTCTTGAAGTCTGGGGGTATTTCACCTGTCCCATACATCTTGCTCACCAGATGGTAGAGTTTTGTCAGGACTGGCTCTCCCAAGGCCGTCAGTAGTTCCAATGGAATGTTGTCTACTCCCGGGGCCTTGTTTCGACTCAGGTCTTTCAGTGCTCTGTCAAACTCTTCACGCAGTATCATATCTCCCATTTCATCTTCATCTACATCCTCTTCCATTTCCATAATATTGTCCTCAAGTACATCGCCCTTGTATAGATCCTCTATATACTCCTTCCACCTTTCCACTTTCCCTTCTTCGCTTGGAACTGGGTTTCCATCTGAGCTCTTGATATTCATACAAGTGGCTCTCTTTTCTCCAAAGGTCTCTTTAATTTTCCTGTAGGCAGTATCTATCTTACCCCTAATGAGATAAGCCTCTACATCCTTACATTTGTCCTCTAGCCATCCCTGCTTAGCCATTTTGCACTTCCTGTTAATCTCATTTTTGAGACATTTGTAATCCCATTTGCCTGCTTCATTTACTGCGTTTTTATATTTTCTCCTTTCACCAATTAAATTCAACATTTCTTCTGTTACCCAAGGATTTCTACTAGCCCTTGTCTTTTTACCTACTTGATCCTCTGCTGCCTTCACTACTTCCGATGACCTCGCTGTCTGGTCTCCTTTGGCAAAACACATTTGGGATATGTGTGTGTGTGCGAGTGTATACCCGTCCTTTTTCCCCCCTAAGGTAAGTCTTTCCGCTCCCGGGATTGGAATGACTCCTTACCCTCTCCCTTAAAACCCAAATCCTTTCGTCTTTCCCTCTCCTTCCCTCTTTCCTGACGAGGCAACCGTTAGTTGCGAAAGCTAGAATTTTGTGTGTATGTTTGTGTTTCTTTGTGTGTCTATCGACGTGCCAGCGCTTTCGTTTGGTAAGTCACATCATCTTTGTTTTTAGATATAATTTCTACATTTGTGAGATATACTTAGGAGGAAGCAATATATGGTTGACTAAGTTGAAGAGAAACTGAACTAAACCTGAAATTCACCATATCTCTGTTGTAAACTCATCAGACTGTTTGAAATCAATTGAAATACATCACCATGAAAGACTAGAAAGCAGAAAATTATCACTTACATAAAAAAAAACTTTAAATATAATACACTGGAATGGACTTAAAAGTAGCAAATAATCTCTCTGAGCCCCATACAGATTCATAAGTCCATGCAGATAGTCCTGGAAATTTGTGCTTGTGAATTTTTAATAGCTACAACAATGCTTGCAAAATTGAAAACGGAAAATATGGGGCACATGGAACATATATGGTATATACAAGAGTATAATGAGTAATTGTTGAGAAGAATCACATAACAGTTCATATCATCTGAAGTGCAATAAAGCTGTTAGTGACTTACTTTAACTATTCGTGCATCAATTGTTGCATGCATCCCATATTTTTAGTTTTAAATTTTACAAGTATTGCCACAGCTATTAAAAATTCCCAAGCACAAATTTTCAGGACTATCTGCATGGAACTAGGAATCTGTATGGGACTATGAGAAATTATTTCATATATTTTACATTGTTTCTAAAACATGTTATGTTAAAGTTTTTTACTTCAACAATTATTTTTAATTTACATTTATTGAAGCTCTGTCTCTCTCTCTCCCCACCAGTTAGCACACAAATCGATAATTCTTTTTTACTAAATGAGGAGGTGACATGAACATAAATCACATATGACACTTTTTGCTTATTGGTGAATTGATCTGTTGTATACTGATACTTGGGGGGGGGGGGGGGGGGGGGGAGGAGAAGTATTTATTTGCAAAAAAATATTTGCCCTCATTCATTAGTTTCCTGTGAATTTCTTTGCTTAAAATATTTCCATAATATGAATCATCTTTATAGGTACTGAATATTGCATTGAATTTCTGCTGAGGAGAACATCTTAATCATATGATTTTTCCCATTCATGTATATTTCTCCAGTTCATATATACACATGTAATAACTACAGCTTCTCTGTTTTGATCAGGCTTTTGGTACATCAGCATTACTCACAGTATTATTTGTTTCCATCGAAGTGATACACACAAACAAGAAGTGTTTATAAATTTCAAACTTTGCAGGTCCTTACAACAATTGATACTCAGTCTTGACGATGTCACCCAAGTTTACCTCTAGAGGTTGTCTTGCGTGTGTTGAAATGTGTCTGTGTAATAGTGTTAATGCCTAGATATGTTTTTCATGTTGTAAGTGATTGTGAATCAGGTAAATGTGGCTGAAATTGTTAACCAGCTCAGCATTCACTTAGGTGAGTGTGGAGAAACCACATAAACAAACCACACACTGGCTGGCTGGTGAAAGTGATTTGAAGTGACAGGGAATCAAACTAAGACAGCTCTTGCCTTCCAAAGTCTGGCACACAGTGAGAAAACGCACTTTCAAAATAATACCTTGAAATTATTCAGCTGAATTACATTGTAGCATCTGGTAACCATGTTCAAATAAGCTGAGAGTGTATCCCCTCACTGTTACTATGAGAAATTATTTCAGTTAATTATCTTAGGGAAAAGTTATAATTTTGCAACATTTTGCTGGATTGGTCTCAGTTTTGAGGGCATCCAGAGGCATACTGGAGGGATTTTTATACAACTTTCCAGGGTAAAGCTGGATATTTTTCGTGTCTGCGAAAATCTGATTGATTGGAAATAGACAGATTGTAATAAACCTCAGATAAAATTCATTTAATGAGGACCACCCACAACTAGTTTCTTTGTTTCAGCCTATTAAAAACCAAGAGGCAAGCACACTTAGATGCTGCCCTATACACATACATGAGGTTCCAATTTTTACTTATAACTTTGAGCATGTATATTTCAAAATGGGAATATGTAGAAAGGCACAATGCTCAAACACACCTAAAGCTGTGAAATTTAAAACTGTGCTGGTGAATTAAGTGTTCAAAGAGATTTCGGGATTGCAGCCGGTCGTCGTAAACTTCACTCCACAATATCTCAACTGGCCACCTGCCAGGCATCTTCAGAATGAGCCATCTAAGACTGATGAAGGCGTTCTCCTTTCCACCCTATATAGCACATGCATCAGACTCATGGTGATAGGAGGACCACACCGCCCAGTGGCAGCACCCTCTTTGGTGGAATTGTAAGGATCAGGTGTCTTCAGCATTGTCGTTCACCGCAGTCATCAGTGTATTCTGGCATCTTCGTCTAGAGAAAATATCGGAGATGACGGGGTTCCATGCACTATTTAGCTGGTAGCTGCTGTCACGGTTTCATAGATTTTCCACAATGTGTATTTCAACAGATTCTTTTATAATGGAGTCCCAAAGAGACATTGCTGTGGCACACTCCATTGAATGTCTGTTGGAGATACAATGTTCCACGCAACATTCTTCCACTGCGTGTGTTGTTTGTCCTGTATACGCCATACCACACTGGAAAGATTTTGTAATTTCTTGTCTTCCACAATAATAAATTATCCTTCACTGATCTCAGCAGGTCCAAAATCTTAGATGGTGGGCAGAAAATCAATGTCACCTAGAAATTACCATGGATTCTTGCTATATGAAGGAAATATTTCCAACGAAGTGAAGAAAAGCTAGGGACTTTGCTGGCATGTTCTCTTTATCTACTTTACGGTTCTTGGTCTTAGCTGGGATTTGCCATGTCAAGTATCCATTGTGTTTGAAACTGTCCTTACATGTGCAAGCTCTTTAGGTAAACTATATGCATGAGACACTTTATGAGCCCTGTTTACAAGGGTTTTAAGGACATTTCTAGTTTGGGATGGGAAATGGCAACGTTAAGAGTGCAAGTAAAAATCAGTGTGAATGGGCTTACAGTAAATAGAATGTCCCAGAGAGCCATCACTCTTCCATCTAACCAAAACATCCAGGAATGAGAGAGAATGCATTCACCTGTCTCCCTGCTCCTCTCCTTTTTCCCACCTCTCTCCCCACAACCTGTTGGCCGTCTACCGTATTTACTCGAATCTAAGCCGCACCTGAAAAATGAGACTCGAAATCAAGGAAAAAAATTTTTCCCGAATCTAAGCCGCACCTGAAATTTGAGACTCTAAATTCAATGGGAGAGAAAAGTTTTAGGCCGCACCTCCAAATCGAAACAAAGTTGGTCCATTGTAATGTGAGACACAATTTAAGTCGAATGAATGACGATACAGCTACAGTAGTTTGGTTCGAGCTGTAAGTTCAGCAGTTAAGCTTTACCAGGTAGCCATTGCTATGCGTCAGGTGCTCCGTCCAAATTTATATGGGTACCCTTCCTTTTTCACGTGTTTCGTCTGGTTTGAATTGATTGCTTATTTTTCTTTGATCTGATAAGTGCTGTTCTCTTTATTATAGGTGTTAATGTCACTCTAAGCTGAAAATGCATTACAGTACTGTGTCATGCATTGTTTATCGCATTCTGATAATGAGTGTTTACGACCTGTCGCCACTCGTGGCATGGCTTGCTTTTGTGAGTGCTACTGCCGCTTACAATTTAAAAGAGGAATCGTCTCATTAGCGAAACAATGGCAAGAGACTGCTATTTGTTGTTACTTACACAGCTGCTTTCTTTGATAATGATCAACAAGAACCAAATAATAGACTGCGTATGATAGAAGGTGTTCTGAACGAGAGTTAAGCGAAAATTTTTCTCCGTTTGAAAATCTTTGCAGGCGCCTCTTTAGTACATTACATTCTGCACAGAAATTAGAGTCATCTTAGATTTAAAAATGTAGTCAATTGCCATGCTTCATTTCTGACTGTATCACTATTAGGCATAAGAATGATACGAATATAAACATGACATGATATGTATATTCTTCCGCGTTTGCTGTTGTCTCACTCTAGTTTCGTAGTTTATTAGGCAGACAGGATTTAAATGAGATAGCAGCAAACACGAAACAATACAGGGCAAAATGTTTATATTCATATTATTCTTACGGTGAAGAGAATACTGCATGTGATTCACAATTCATAAAAGTTCCTATTAACAACCATCTCTTCCCACAGGTAGGACAAAATTCAGAACATAGAGTTGGCTATATTGACAAATATCCCAAACAGTCTTGCCAGTCGGATCTTCGTAGTACATTGAAATGCTGCTACATTCGAAAGCGAACAATACGGAATTTGTATTTACTTCGTTGGATAATCTATGAAAATGCAGTGGTCGAAACTCGGGGCGGAGAAAAAAAGTTCGTCTTCCACCTTTTTTTTTAAATTTATTTACTGACGCAGAGGTTTTGGTGCCAGTATTTATCTTTGTGCCTACAAAGCATGCCTGTGTAGCACTACATATATTCGATGGCAGAAGTTAGTTGTGGCTGTACCTACATTTTTCAGAACTTCCGCTTGCTTTGTGCTCGATTCTAAGCTGCAGGCAATTTTTTGGATTAAAAAACTGGAAAAAAGTGCGGCTTAGATTCGAGTAAATACAGCAGTCCCTGCACATTCCACCAGGCAGTGTTCATCTCTCTCCTCACCCGTCCATTACTATTTCTTCCCCTTCCCTGCACCCTCCAGATTGCCGCTTGCATTCCATATGATAGTTGCATTCTGGACCGAGATGCTGAAGTTGGTGGTTGTGTGTATGGTAAGCTTACCTGGGTGTGTGAATGGTGTGCGTCTCTCTTTTACTGAAGAAGGCTGTGGCTGAAAGCTTTAGATAAGTGTCTTTTAATTGTACCTGACTGCAACTTGACGAGTCTTCTTTGCAGAACTGGGATATTGCTTAGGTATTCCGTGTGCTGCAGATGGCACACACATTTCAGGGGACCATCTGCCCCGCCTTTTTTTTTTGTGGTCATCACAATTTTTCTAGCTCTGTCCTGAACTTTTTCAGAAGTAATTTGGGACACCAATCTATTCCAGATTTAACAATTATGAAATGATTTATCCCAAATTAGGTGTTCATTTCACTTGCATCGGTACGCTGCTATTAAAAGGATATTTTCCAAAATAAGTAATGCATGGAGCAGTTTGTTGTAGAAACTAAAAAGGCAACATTAGTGACTAGCGTGAATTATGACAAAACCTGAGTTGAATGTTTTCATATGCTGTTGAAGATCGAAGAAAATTTACACCACTGATAAATAATGTGCATGTGCTTGCACTCCAGCTTAGAACGTACTAATAAAATATAAAATAGAACATACTAATAAAATATAAAATGATGTAATTTTTGTAACAAACTGAATTGATAGTTTGCATTTATTAATTTTTGCAATATCAACATTTTTTAATATGTCCTGAACTTGAGTCTAAAAAATATGGTCCCTGTAACACACTGAACCCGTAAGTGGCTACTAGATCCTTGAACATTGTGCCACAAACTGCACATTTCTGAAATAATGTTATCAAAGTTGTAGAGATCATTTTGGAATTCCCTTTATTTTCCATATTTACAGAGACATTAAGAAACCACCAACAAACGGCGATTGCATGCATCACGCCACCACTCTGCCGACGAAACAACCAAATATTTTGTCATTAACACCTTCTAGTCATTGAGCTGTATTAAAACAGACTTAATTTACGTTCATATTCCTTACTCCACATAAGTACTATGTTTGAACATGAAAATCTCTATAATGTGCATTCACAAATTCTTTTTACTCTCACATGTAATTTATATATGCTAATCAGTAGGAGGTGTCTGCCCACTGGTGTTATCAGCACTGAAACGCAAGAGAGGAAACATTCCCCCTCTCATGTCACTGCTCCCCACAGTAAATCACAGCAGTCAACTGGCTTATTGTCTACAGACTGTGTGTCTGGGAAAGTAATACAATTTCAGCCAGATGTCCAGGGCTTTTGAAGTTTTTTTATCTGGGATTGGGAATTCAAGTGATGGAAGGCCTACGTCAGTGATACATCATCTTAATTAGTTACATATTAATGGCACATGAAAGAACTTAATTCACAACAATATGAATTAGTTTTAAATGATGAACACAAAAATTGCTCCATTCAGTACATAACTAAATTAACATGTATAATTGTTATTTTAACTCTAGCATACCACCTTAGTATGCCCTCACTTACCCCCTGGGAATAGGGCTACCTTCTGGCAGTATATGGTAGCACTGCTTAACTTCAGCTAATGAAAGTACTGCAAGCTGGTTTCACTCAGATGAATGAAGGGACAGCTCAGTGAGCTAAAACACTAAAGAGCAGTTTCATCTAAAAGAATGATTACATCGTTCAACCAACAGAAAAACTACTGTTTTTACTTGAAAAGAAAGACTAAATAATTCAGTCAAAGTGCAAAGCTATAATGGTATTGAATGTTTCCATTTGGTTGCTCCCAAGGAGTGGTTTCATTCAAAAGAATGAATGAGTAGTCCAACCAACTGAATGATTGTAGTTGTTCTGTTGCTGCCATCACAAAAGTGATCTGCCTGTCTTTTCTGAACATCCCCAATCTAACCCCCTTTTCTTTCTGAAGAGGGACCTAATAAATACAAAAGATACAATTAGTTTCTTTCACTTTTAAATGTGTTTATTGGTAGTAATGTAATACTGTTTCACAACACTGTACCATTGATGGATTTTTATGCTCAAGGACCCTATTCAAGATTCAGTTGTTGTCAAGCTTGTACACCAGGGTGATGCACAGAGATACTCGCCATGGAACTTCTGTTAGTGGTTTACTATACACCCAATAGATCTTCTGACATTATCACCAATATGACTAAAAGATGAGCTTATATTAATCTACAACCTATGGAAAATGTCTGTTTTGGGAACATACATGCTTTGAAAGCAAATAGAATGAACACGTCAAAAAATTTCAAAAGAATAATAAATTTATTTCTAATTAATATTGTTATACAAACATATAAGTCCAGTCATTTCACATGAACAAAAAATAAATTGCTATAGATTAGATATCTTTCGTAACAAACAACACTTAATGCGTTTTCTTCACAGGGCGGCACCACTTTCAATCACCTGTGCGATTTATTTCACATATTTCCACGAATGTTTAACAACTGATATATCATTACTAAACTGTAATTAACAGCAAGTCTTAAAACCAGAATTATACATAGCTGGAAAAGATTTCACACATTCTCTTCAACATGCTAACTGAGAAGAACTTTTATCTAATGAAATCTTACTACAACTGACTGACTAATAGTCAAAGGGCAGCTTGTTGAAACAGCCACACCCAAAATTAAAAAGAATATATATATCTTATCCAGTCATGTAAATAAGTAACCTTTTGTATCCTACCCAGTCAGATAGGTGTAAGTTATAGAAAAAACACGAAAGAAAAAAAATTCAGCTTTTGACATTGTTTTGGATATTAATCAATTAACAGAAGAGAGAGTTGAATGATATGGTGGTGTTGCTAAACTGTAAACACACTTCTACCACTATCCACACATTTGGAAACATCGCTACAGCAGCCAGTTAACTGTTGGTAGCACAATACTCGTATTCAACAGGAATCACTATCTGAAGAAGGCAATGGTAAAATTTAATTGTATAACTACTGCACACAAACAAGAATGATACAGTCCTAAACTTTAGTTTGAAGTATAGAATTGCTTCTTAAGAAGTGAAAGGGATGCCTCAATTGTCTGAAGGCAAACTACTGTCTACACTTCCATGAAGTGTTCATTCCCATTTTTCTTCAATATATTTTTGATAAATAAGAATGAGATATGGGTAAATACATTAGTAATCTATTAACAAGCTTCCCATTAATTCTGCAATAAATTCAGTGGTACTACTGATGTAAAAATAACATGACTGAAGAACAGAAAACAGGAAACTTGATACCTCTTCCTATAACCTGGGAAAAACCTTCTACATATTTGAAAGGGGAAGGCCAGGCTTTAAGCTGAGAAGAGTCTTTGGTTTTGGGATAGTGGAATTTTCAACACATCACAAAATTTCAGATGTTAATGAAACCACAAATATCAATAAGCAGTATCTTCCTTAAAAAAATTATCCAAAATTATATTTGCAATCATAATCAAAATAAACATATATCAACAAATATAATTATTTTGAATTATGGAGTACTTCAAATGATGTTCTTGCCCTACTTCAACTTTGAGAAAGAGTGTCAAAAATCACATATCCTCTTAGTACATAATTGCCAGCCACTGTTTCTCTGATAAAACACTGCCACAACCAGCTTACCATTTTCTCTCTTTCCTGTCTTTACTAAAATATACAAACATGAAAGAGTGCTTAAGATAAATAAAATTACTATAGATAGGAACAATCACAAAATCTCCTCTCAGATCACATTATCCCAGAGATAACTTCCTATCATGAGGAACAACTGGGCTTTTCTAACAAAAGCTACAACAAAAATTATGTTAAACATGTTCATATTAGTACCAAAATTACACAAATTACAAAACAATTTATTTTCATTATGTCATACTCAACAGCAGTCAACAGGACATGTAATAGGTTAAAGACAAGCAGCTAAAAACAGTGAGGCATAATTTCAGTACTTCATAGACTATTCTTTTCA
This sequence comes from Schistocerca americana, assembly GCF_021461395.2. Lineage (NCBI taxonomy): Eukaryota > Metazoa > Arthropoda > Insecta > Orthoptera > Acrididae > Schistocerca > Schistocerca americana. The sequence continues at coordinate 396,994,617 of NC_060126.1, read as the reverse complement.
ATATATAATATTTATAAAGCATTACATAAATTATATATATGTATATTGTATATAAAACTGCAAGTATATATATGTTTCTCTTTTTTCTCTCAAATGTTACTGATTATTTTACATCTAAATATATCTAAATCAGAATTTTACTCAGACTTTTTTCTGAAACTAGAGTAGGCCAAGGGAATTAATCAGGAATTCATATCACACAGAAAATGGAATATATTTACCAATGATGCTGATGAACAATTTATCTGTGACTTAGAATTTCTGTACCATCTACTTCTCAAAAATGGAGAAATGTTAAATATCTAAGACCAAATAAGTAATTTATAAGACATACCATGGTGCCATCTGATTCAAGACTTGCATCACAGAAATCTAAATGACTAACGCTTCAGAGAACTGTACACATCATTCCTACATTGGAGGACTGCCATTCTTTGCAAACTTACTGTTCACGTTATATGTTTTAAAGACAGTGCCTGAATGATTAATCAGACAAAATTTATCTTTCTGTCTAGCAGTGATACACATAAAATGCAGGGGGGGGGGGGGGGGGGGGAGGGGAACAAAGATCCCACTGTATTAATTAATCTAGCTCTTCAGTGATTACGAACTGGAGTAAAACAGACACACACGTGTTATCCACAGCTTATAAACAGAATCAACTTAATTCAGGTCTACCAAATGAGGTTTGTGCTCAAAAGAGCAGCAATGCATCTCTGAATAAATCCATGAACAATATTATTTCGAATTCCTATTTTAAAGAGAATTATAATATGCACTGTAAATGGTAATATTTTGCATACCATTCTTCAGTTGTGGTGAGGGCCAGAACAAATCAATAGGTTTCACTCTGAAGCACAAAATGACATCATGTAGGCCAGCTTGACACTTCACTTTGATGTGCTAAAGCAAGTAGTTAATCAGCAACAATTTGGTTGAAGTAAAACATTGTTCATTCTTGTTATATTGCAAATACATCTTTATGGGTCAGAATAAACAATAGGACAAAGAGAAAGTACATTACAGAATTAAATTTCCCCCCAATCAAAACAAATAGTGCTCTTTACAGGTTTTTTTATGACAGTCCTCTTGCCAATCAACACAATTGTATTATTCATGCCACCAAAAAAAGAAAAAAAAAAAACAAAGGCTACCAACATTTCTATCAACTGACCAGTACTTCAATAACAACACACTATACATTCAAATCCAATACCTATACTCACATGGCACTAAGATTCCATACTCTGTGTCAACAGCCAGTATGCAACCCACAGCTACTTTTATTTTGTGGTGTTCAGTACATCAAAACATCAACTAACAAATGGGAATGGTCATGAGCAACACATTTTACAGCCTGGAATTCTCTCTGTTTTTATTTCTAAAGCTGAATGCTAATCAAACATGGAAATTAAAGAGGAGTCATTAAATCAAGAGAAAGTGAGATCACACATTCAAGAATGGGAGGTGGCTAGTTAGTTTAGAAAAAATTAGGAACTCCTTATTAGGGACACTCTACACATGACTCATCACAAAAATTAGGATTCATATACTTAAACAGGCTCTGAAAATTTAGGTTAGAAGTACAATTTACAACAGAAAAATGCTACTGAGAAAGACCGTTCCTATCAAAATATATCTTTAAATAACCATTTAATGTTACGAAGGCACTTCTAATAGCAGCAAAGGACACAGTTCATCAACATACATCTCTAACAAAATTTTAAATTATATTCTTCCAACAACAAAATGAAGAGACAGGCTTTTACTACAATGATATGTAAACTAAGTCTTTGAGTAATGTTTTCTTCATTATGACCAGACAAAATTAATTTGTTTTGAGCAGTCTGGGATATAATATTTTGGCTGTATACATTGACAAAAATAATGTTAAATGAATGGAGCAGGGGGAGGTAGGGATATACAGAAACAGACTTTGTATAAAAATACTTCCACACATCCTCTATATCAATGAAAATTTCAAATATTAAAATGCTAACTGTATAAAAGTTACTTAAATATTTAAGATGCAAGTCTCCTGTGCCAACATGACATCTCTTACAGAATCAGGAAAATACTGTTCGTATCTCAGATAAAAGCTTATTCAGACAGAGAAAATCAATTTTGTAAATGCCCACAGGCTCATTTTTGGAGCAGCTGCTTTATTTCATCTTTTTCTGCCGACGCTAGGTAGGTTGTTCCATCTGGCGCTGTCCCCTCTTTTGACGCTCCCTGCATTAGAAAACATCAACTCATAAACACATTTATGATATTTTGGGGACATAATAATGATTAATCTAACAAAATATGGCAACACGTTCCTCCAGTTCTGTCAAACCTGTAAACTCAAAAGCATGACATTTGGGCAATTACTATATAGATAAGACAGCAACTTCCTTCATTAAGCAGGCAAAAGAATTATGCAACCCAACAGAAGGGCCTGACAAGAGATGCAAAATCATGTAATTGTATATAATGCATATAATGATTCAAAATAAATAAATATGGTTCATAGCAAACTGGAGAAAATGTAGGATAGAATGGTGATGTAAACAGCATTGTCTGACATTCCCAAAACAAAGTGTCAAAGGCTCTCTGCTACTCCTAAACTAAATGAACAATTTAGCAGGAAATCAGAACAGTCCTCTTGAATTGTTAGTAGATGATGCAGCCGAGCAAAGTCATCAAAACCAATTGCAAATTGACGTATATCAACCTTTGCAGTTTTGACTTGTTAATATAGACGGTATGTTAATTTGTATCCATTGGTTGTGTGTGTTGATTAAAAGAAAACTTCAGAGCCAATGTAACTGCACTGAAGAACTTCACTGGCCTAAAAAAGTAATAGGACATTGCTGACAGGAAATTCTTAAATGCTATCTTTCTTGAAACATGGGATTTATATCATGAATGATATCACTACTCACCACAAAGTTCATCTGGCTGCTTTTAGTATAAATAACAGTATCTCTTGTGGACTTATGGCATTGTTGTTACATGTTACAGATGGTCTCTCAGGCTGGTTGGAGCACTTTAATTAGCAGACCCATGCCTATTTTCAGGTACCACCCAGCCCTTCACATATATTTGAAATTGTCTCTTAACAAGATGTTGGGCTTCCTAATTTCTTGCATTATACATGGGTGGTTAATTAAAGATTTTTGCATCAGCTTATAAGATTCCACTCCCAGCTTCCAACAACATATAAATTGCTTTTGTAGGCTGTATTGTAGTTGTGAAAAAAATTCAGTTTGATTGAAATAATGTTTCACTTTTTGGTGCAGCTGTAAATACAATAAGAAGTACACACACTAATTTAAAGACAGAGGTAATCTGCGTAGCAATTCGCTTGCAAGAATGAACTGCATGGAACAACAGAACAAGCTATGACGGACCTGTCAGGTACAGGTGCGTGCGCGCGCACACACACACACACACACACACACACACACACACACACAGTCAAAATGACAATTACATGTTTCAAGCAATATATCATTCCAGAATTTCCTGCCAGCAGTACACTTCTTTATTTTTACTTTTAGGCCAGCACTACTGTATAATAACACAAGTTCTTTTGTACAGTTAAGTTCAACAAATACTACGAACGGGTACAGCATTAACATGTCTCCTTTGTTACCAAGCCAAAATATTTGACTACTCTAACAAGAGTGGAATGAACAATGCATTCAATTCAGTATCAAGGAAACAAACAGCTGAAGCTAATTAAGTACACTGATTAAGGTTAAGAGCACCTTCTGTGACCAGGTCATGGCCATGGTGTCCAGGAGCATCCAGGATAACTACGGACTGATACTGATGATGATCCACAGAGGGACATAACTATTTCAGGTGTCAGTTCCACCAGAAAACATGATAACTCCACCTCAGTGTCACAATAAATCCTAAAGAAAAGCTTAATCGAAAGAAGGTTTAAATGCTGATATTTTGTTTTTAAGCAGAATAGTCATGTACGTGCACACATGACTGCCTGTAGAGAGGCACTACAAGGCGATCATTTAATAAAGTTTTGGGTCATTTATTAAAAATTAATCCAGCAATGAATTTAAAGGAAAATAATTTCAACTCTAAAATTAAATTTCATAGTCATATATATCCTACAAAAACTGTTGAAAATCAAAGCGAAAAGTTCTGTTCTAACAATTGTAACGGTTAGACAGAATTTTTCCATCCAACCTAGAAGCTGACAGATTTTATTGGGACGAAGACAAAAACAAATGAGTATTTTAACAATTTGTTTGTGGTAACAGAATTTGATAAATGAAACACAGGTGTTATCAAAATTATTGCCATTTGAAATATGCCCAATATTAGTAAAGCCCACACATGCAATATTTGAAAATTTTACAACTTGTTTGACAGGGGTTTGAAAATAAAAAGGAAAATAGCAAGGACAATAAGAATCACATTGTTATTAAATTAAAGCTACTACAGAACTGTAAGGGGGAATAGTACATTCATAAACAGATGGTGACTTACAGCAAAGTACTCTGTGAACGAGGTTAATATAATTTTAAAACCTATGTAACACTACAGGTGTTAAATAAAGCGTTTTGGAAGTGTATATACACTGAAGGGCCAAAGAAACTGATGTTGTTGTTGTTGTGGTCTTCAGTCCTGAGACTGGTTTGATGCAGCTCTCCACGCTACTCTATCCTGTGCAAGCTTCTTCATCTCCCAGTACCTACTGCAACCTACATCCTTCTGAATCTGCTTAGTGTATTCATCTCTTGGTCTCCCCCTACGATTTTTACCCTCCACGCTGCCCTCCAATACTAAACTGGTGATCCCTTGATGCCTCAGAACATGTCCTACCAACCGATCCCTTCTTCTGGTCAAGTTGTGCCACATACTTCTCTTCTCCCCAATCCTATTCAATACTTCCTCACTAGTTATGTGATCTACCCATCTAATCTTCAGCATTCTTCTGTAGCACCACATTTCGAAAGCTTCTATTCTCTTCTTGTCCAAACTATTTACCGTCCATGTTTCACTTCCATACATGGCTACACTCCATACAAATACTTTCAGAAATGACTTCCTGACACTTAAATCTATACTCGATGTTAACAAATTTCTCTTCTTCAGAAAAGCTTTCCTTGCCATTGCCAGTCTACATTTTATATCCTCTCTACTTCGACCATCATCAGTTATTTTGCTCCCCAAATAGCAAAACTCCTTTACTACTTTAAGTGTCATTTCCTAATCTAATACCCTCAACATCACCCGACTTAATTCGACAACATTCCATTATCCTCATTTTGTTTTTGTTGATGTTCATCTTATATCCTCCTTTCAAGACACCATCCATTTCGTTCAACTGCTCTTCCAAGTCCTTTGCTGTCTCGGACAGAATTACAACGTCGTCGGCGAACCTCAAAGTTTTTATTTCTTCTCCATGGATTTAATACCTACTCCGAATTTTTCTTTTGTTTCCTTTACTGCTTTCTCAATATACAGATTGAATAACATCAGGGAGAGGCTACAACCCTGTCTTACTCCCTTCCCAACCACTGCTTCCCTTTCATGCCCCTCGACTCTTATAACTGCCATCTGGTTTCTGTACAAATTGTAAATAGCCTTTCGATCCCTGTATTTTACCCCTGCCACCTTTAGAATTTGAAAGAGAGTATTCCAGTCAACATTGTCAAAAGCTTTCTCTAAGTCTACAAATGCTAGAAACGTAGGCTTGCCTTTCCTTAATCTTTTTTCTAAGATAAGTCGTAAGGTCAGCATTGCCTCACATGTTCCAGTATTTCTACGGAATCCAAACTGATCTTCCCCAAGGGCGGCTTCTACTAGTTTTTCCATTCGTCTGTAAAGAATTCGTGTTAGTATTTTGCAGCTGTGGCTTACTAAACTGACTGTTCGGTAATTTTCACATCTGTCAACACCTGCTTTCTTTGGGATTGGAATTATTATATTCTTCTTGAAGTCTGAGGGTAATTCGCCTGTTTCATACATCTTGCTCACCAGATGGTAGAGTTTTGTCAGGACTGGCTCTCCCAAGAACGTCAGTAGTTCCAATGGAATGTTGTCTACTCCGGGGGCCTTGTTTCGACTCAGGTCTTTCAGTGCTCTGTCAAACTCTTCACGCAGTATCGTATCTCCCATTTCATCTTCATCTACATCCTCTTCCATTTCCATAATATTGTCCTCAAGTGCATCGCCCTTGTATAGACCCTCTATATACTCCTTCCACCTTTCTGCTTTCCCTTCTTTGCTTAGAACTGGGTTTCCATCTGAGCTCTTGATGTTCATACAAGTGGTTCTCTTATCTCCAAAGGTCTCTTTAATTTTCCTGTAGGCAGTATCTATCTTACCCCTAGTGAGATACGCCTCTACATCCTTACATTTGTCCTCTAGCCATCCCTGCTTAGCCATTTTGCACTTCCTGTCGATCTCATTTTTGAGACGTTTGTATTCCTTTTTGCCTGCTTCATTTACTGCATTTTTATATTTTCTCCTTTCATCAATTAAATTCAATATTTCTTCTGTTACCCAAGGATTTCTACTAGCCCTCGTCTTTTTACCTACTTGATCCTCTGCTGCTTTCACTACTTCATCCCTCAAAGCTACCCATTCTTCTTCTACTGTATTTCTTTCCCCCATTCATGTCAATTGTTCCCTTATGCTCTCCCTGAAACTCTGTACAACCTCCGGTTCTTTCAGTTTATCCAGGTCCCATCTCCTTAAATTCACACATTTTTGCAGTTTCTTCAGTTTTAATCTACAGGTCATAACCAATAGATTGTGGTCAGAGTCCACATCTGCCCCTGGAAATGTCTTACAATTTAAAACCTGGTTCCTAAATCTCTGTCTTCCCATTATATAATCTATCTGATACCTTTTAGTGTCTCCAGGGTTCTCCCATGTATACAACCTTCTATCATGATTCTTAAACCAAGTGTTAGCTATGATTAAGTTGTGCTCTGTTAAAAATTCTACCAGGCGGCTTCCTCTTTCATTTCTTAGCCCCAATCCATATTCACCTACTGCGTTTCCTTCTCTCCCTTTTCCTACACTCGAATTCCAGTCACCCATGACTATTAAATTTTCGTCTCCCTTCACTATCTGAATAATTACTTTTATTTCATCATACATTTCTTCAATTTCTTCATCATCTGCAGAGCTAGTTGGCATATAAACTTGTACTACTGTAGTAGGTGTGGGCTTCGTATCTATCTTGGCCCCAATAATGCAGTACAGTACAGTAGTACAAGTTTATATGCCAACTAGCTCTGCAGATGATGAAGAAATTGAAGAAATGTATGATAAAATAAAAGAAATTATTCAGATAGTGAAGGGAGACGAAAATTTAATAGTCATGGGTGACTGGAATTCGAGTGTAGGAAAAGGGAGAGAAAGAAACGCAGTAGGTGAATGTGGATTGGGGCTAAGAAATGAAAGAGGAAGCCGCCTGGTAGAATTTTGCACAGAGCACAACTTAATCATAGCTAACACTTGGTTTAAAAATCATGATAGAAGGTTGTATACATGGAAGAACCCTGGAGACACTAAAAGGTATCAGATAGATTATATAATGGGAAGACAGAGATTATGCTGTTTGTAGTAGCTTACCCGCATTCCTATTTTCCTATTCATTATTGAACCTACTCCCGCATTACCCCTATTTGACTGTGTTTATAACCCTGTAGTCACCTGACCAGAAGTCTTGTTCCTCCTGCCACCGAACTTCACTAATTCCCACTATATCTAACTTTAACCTATCCATTTCCCTTTTTAAATTTTCTAACCTACCTGCCCGATTAAGGGATCTGACATTCCATGCTGATACACCTACCTAATATCAGGTACGGGCCGGGTGAGTACGCAGAAGTGCCGCAACACAATGTGACATGGACTCTACTACTGTCTGTAGTAGTGCTGGAGGGAACCAACACCATGGATCCTGCAGGGCTGCCCATAAATCTGCAAGAGTAAATGCGGGTGGAGACCTCTTCTGAACAGCATGTTGCAAGGCATCCCAGATATGCTCAATAATGTTCATGTCTGGGAAGTTTGGTGGCCAGCGGAAATGCTTAAACTCAGAAGAGTGTTCCTTGAGCCACTGTGTAGCAATTTGGATGTGTGGGGTTTTGCACTGCCCTGCCGGAATTACCCAAGTCCATCAGAATGCACAATGGACACAAATGGATGCAGATGATTAGACAGGATGCTTACGTACGTGTCGCATGTCAGCGTCATATCTAGCTGTATCAGGGTCCCTCCACCAGCTTGAACAGTCTCCTGCTGTCTCATGTTCATGAGGTTATCTCCATATCTGTACACATCCATCTGTTCGATACAATTTGAAACGAGACTTATCTGGCTAGGCAAAATTTTTCGTCATCATAGTCCAATGTCAGTGTTTACAGGCCCAGGCGAGGTGTAAAGCTTGGTGCTGTGCAGTCACGATGGGTACGTAAGTGGCTCCGAAAATCATATTGATGATGTTTCGTTGAAAGGTTCACATGCTGATGATACTTGTTGATGGCCCAGCACTGAAATCTGCAGCAAGTTGCAGAAGGGTTGCTCTTCTGTCATGTTGAACGATTCTCTTCAGCCGTCGTTGGTCCTGTTCTTGCAGGATATTTTTGTGGCCGCAGCGATATCTGAGATTTGATGTTTTACCAGATTCCTGATAATTCACGGTACACTCTCGAAATGGTCGTATGCGAAAATCCTTATTTTGTCACTTCCTCTGAGATTGCTGTGCCCCATAGCTTGTTTGCCGACTATAACACCACATTCAAACTCACTTAACTCTTTGATAACATGCCATTGTAGCAGCAGTAACCGATCTAAAAACTGTGCCAGACACTTATTGTCATATATTTTTTGCTGACCGCAGCTCCGTATTCTGCCTGCTTGCATATCTCTGTATTTGAATACACATGCGTATACCAGTTTCCTTGGTGCTTCAGTGTATATGAACAACAAGAACATCTATAAAGTGATTCTAATGACATGTATGAATCACTAAATGGGAAATATTGTAATTTAGCTGATCATCCCATCATTAACTCCTGAGAACATTCACATATGTTGTTCTCCCTTTCCCACATCTTTCACAAACTGCAGAAAAACTCTAAATTAATTGAACTGCGAGTGAGTATGGACTTTCAAACAAATGTTACAGTAAAATCAATTCAAGTTTTATTTTCACAGACACATCAGTTTAGTGCAAGATAGTTGTGAAACTAATGAAACATCACACTCTTAATGTCCTATTCATATGAATACGAAATACGACAAATTGACACTTACCTTTTCCAAAAGTAATCTGACACAGTCTGTATGTCCCTCCCAAATTGCTGCAAGAAGAGCACTAATTCCATGTTTGTCTTTTGCCTAGAAAAATGAAACTTAATTTAAAAACCTTTGCAACCACTATGACATTTACAGAAATACTGTGGGCCATGTGTAAAATTATCACGCTGACAATGTACCTCACAGAGAACAAAATAGGAGCCTAACTATCTTGAGTGACTTGTACTACACTGTGACATGGGTACACAAACAAAATACATAGGTGATTGGACACACAGACGAGAGAGAGAGAGAGAGAGAGAGAGAGAGAGAGAGAGAGAGAGAGAGAGGTCAACCAGTACGTCCTGGGTGATGGTCACCAAAAGACTTTTGAGATAGCGAAGGGTTATGCTTTTTATGTACCCACGGAAGAGCTTAAAATCAAAATTTGTCATGGGCTTGGATTTGATGTACTGCAAAGCTTGAGGTATAGCAACCAACTCTGCAGTGTAGACACCGCTGGCACTCAGCAGAGATTGCTTCTCGTGTCCTTGTGCATGATCAAAAGGCATAACCGACCCTATCATTGGCCTTTAATCTGTCAGTGTAAATGCGTACCGAATTAAATTTGGACAGTGCTGCAGCAAGTTGAAGCAGGTATCTCATAACAGTGTTTTAAATTGAGAAAATTGGCCCACAAACCTGCTGATGAGAAATAGCAGAAATCACACTGACTTTTGGTGAACTGTGCACCTGTTATATCAACATATATACATTTTCTGATGAATTCCATATTTTTGTGTAGAACAGTAACAGAAATACCTGGATGGAGCAATATATAAAATTAAGGAAAGGCAACCACTCAGCTACAGCATGCCAGTCTACAAACACATAATAAGCCTGGAGAATAAACTTGGCACAAATGGAACTGTTCAAAGCGTCATATTGAATGGACCGTTTTTTTTCTGTGGATGTCGAGTTAATTTCAGTCTTGACGTTGCCACAGGGAGTACCGGAAGTGGATGGTTTACTCCCGCTATCGTCCGATGTGAAAATGCTTCTCTACCTGCATTAGAATCATTTGCCGACCGAGATGTCATTGCTTACAAGACCTGACATTGTGGAATAGATGCTAAGACCCAATCTAGACCCAGTTATGTATACAGGGTGTTACAAAAAGGTACGCCTAAACTTTCAGGAAACATTCCTCACACACAAAGAAAGGTTAGGTTAGGATAGTGTTGTTTAACGTCCCGTCGACAATGAGGTCATTAGAGACGAAGCGCAAGCTCGGGTTAGGGAAGGATGGGGAAGGAAATCGGCCGTGTCCTTTCAAAGGAAACATCCCGGCATTTGCCTGAAACGATTTAGGGAAATCACGGAAAACCTAAATAAGGATGGCTGGAGACGGGATTGAACAGTCGTCCTCCCGAATGCGAGTCCAATGTGCTAACCACTGCGCCACCTCGCTCGGTACACACAAAGAAAGAAAATATGTTATGTGGACATGTGTCCGGAAATGCTTACTTTCCATGTTAGAGCTCATTTTATTACTTACTTCAAATCACATTAATCATGGAATGGAAACACACAGCAACAGAACGTACCAGCGTGACTTCAAACACTTTGTTACAGGAAATGTTCAAAATGTCCTCCGTTAGCGAGGATACATGCATCCACCCTCCGTCACATGGAATCGCTGATGCAGCCCTGGAGAATGGCGTATTGTATCACAGCCATCCACAATACGAGCACGAAAAGTCTCTACATTTGGTACCGGGGTTGCGTAGACAAGAGCTTTCAAATGCCCCCATAAATGAAAGTCAAGAGGGTTGAGGTCAGGAGAGCGCGGTGGCCATGGAATTGGTCCGCCTCTACCAATACATCGGTCACCGAATCTGTTGTTGAGAAGCGTACAACACTTCGACTGAAATGTGCAGGAGCTCCATCGTGCATGAACCACATGTTGTGTCGTACTTGTAAAGGCTCATGTTCTAGCAGCACAGGTAGAGTATCAGGGTGGGTGGGGAGAGGGATGGGGTGGGGTGGGGGGAGAGGGACGGGGCGGGGGGGGGGGGGGGGGGAAGAGAGAGAGAGAGAGAGAGAGAGAGAGAGAGAGAGAGAGAGAGAGAGAGAGAGAGAGAGAGAGAGAGAGGGGGGGGGGGGGGGGGGGGAGCCAGTGCATGATCTGGACACAGGAGGAATGGTGTGGATAGGAGAGAGTACGGAAAAGGCAAAATCAGGCAATGGGAACAGGTCTACAGAGGTTTAAGCCAGGGGGATTGCAGCAATGCAGGATGTGTTGGAGAGAATTACCATCTGCGTAGTTCAGAGAAACTTGTACTGGAAGGGAGTATCCAGATGGCCTGTGTAGTGACGTGGTTGTTGGGAGACATTTGTGTTGTTGTGCGCTGTATGTTCATCAACTGGGTAGTCAAGTTTGCAATTTGCCATTCGTGCGAGTCGGCAGCTGGCTACTTGTCACGACCACAAAGAATTCTGTACAGTAATTGCAGTGTAGCTGATTCATAACATGGCTGCTTACAAATGTGACCCTACCTTTTACTGGAATGTGGTAGTAGTTGGTGGGTGGATGTATGAGGTGCAGGATTGAGAGGTTTCACATTCTCCTTTGGTACTTCTTACTTTTTCTCATGGAGTCTTGTGAATTAGTGGGTGTCGACTGGCTCAGTTAAAAGAGGACTCAATAGTAGAGCATGAAACTTCCAAATAGCTGGAGATAATGTTGATTAATAGTGAAGGACTTGGCTAAGGTTAACTGACACCAACAAATTTCTTTTATTCCCTACTGTTTTTTTAACCGTGTTCTCATTTCTTCGTTGTGATTACCATCAGGGTTTGCTATCAATTAGCTGGAGCCTGTGCACTGAACTGTTAGTATTGAAAGTACTCCATTCCAATGGTCATATCTCAGTCTATCTTGAAAGTAGTTAGGCGGCTACGGAGCTTTTAATTACCGACTTTGGAGTTGTGAAAGGTTTAACCCAGGGTTGCAGGCTTAAAGCAAGGCTGGCTAATCTTATTTTTGCAAATGTAGCAGTGGGGAGCATGGGTTTCAGATTAAATAGGTAGAGCAATACATCATTTAATTTGTCTCACATGCCGCAAAGAGTGGTTAGATTCTGGGGGAAGGAATGTTTCACCTGGCCTAAAATTGAGAACTCATTTTATAATATCTTAAAGTACTGAAAAGATTACATTTGATTATAAAAAATGGTTAATTTCATTTTGGCATCATTTCAGTTAAGGCGCCAAGATTTATTAAATTTTGGAGTTTTATTAATACACTTAAATACGGTTTGTTTATTTAGTGTTCAATAAAATTCCTGTTCCCCACTTCTTTTAAAAAATGTGTTTGAAGCATTACTTATAGGTCCAATGCTGTACTCAATTATAATAAACAGTATGTTCAGGATTCCAACACAAGTTACTGCCCAGCACCACAGTGGTTTCTTGAATTCTCCACTAAAAGCTATGATACCAAGTAGCAGGACTGTAGCTGTATTACATCAGGAATAACTAAATACAAAAATTCTATAACCAGCAACATGATGTGTCCCATCATTTCAATACAACAAAATTGTACCAATAATGGGACATCTTCAAGATATCCTCAACATGCTAGTGCTTTGAAGCAACATTTATTCATGGGGTGCACGTTATATTATAAGACCCACAAAATATGGGCTTCGACTGAAAATGACAAATGTAATAGGGTGACTTGCAAGTTCTACTTGTGACAGAGACAGCATTCTTGTGTAATGGCCCAATCTTTCGTAACATGTTACTGAAATGTAGCAGAATTTATTTTATGTTTCAGGAGAGGCAATGGCTCCTCAACTTGAAACAACAGAAGGTGATCTTACAGATCCTGTGAGGGTTGCTTTAAATACAATCTGTACAAACTTGAACAAAACTGAAGATAGTAAATATAAGAGTTCTGTTGCTGCATCTTATTCTGGTGAACAAACATGCACAGTGGGTACTAAGATAAGCTAATGACTGTTGACAATGGCAAATCTGACTCCATTCATCAAGTTCATTGTTTATGCACATTTTCTCCCACTTGTCCCGTCAGTTTCATTATATTTTTGGAGGAATATGTGTTTGATGGTTTCTCAATCTATTTTTGTGTTTTGTTGTCATGTTTACGTAATGACGTCATAGTTGCGATATGGGAGTAGTTGTGAATGGTCGTTTCCGCCATGTTGGTGACGTCATTGGTCAAAGCAGACGGATGGAATCTGAATAATTATCAGAAAAATGGGGATTTAAAATAACGAGTAGGGTCCATTGGTGGTAGTCTATCTTGGTCTCTCAGAGGAATTGTTTATTTGGAAGTCTTTCAATCAATTCGACAAATGGGGGTCTCAGTGTTGATATATTTAATGCCCAGTCTCTTGTGCCACAGAGAATTTAGAGAAAGCTACAATCATTACAGTTGAGACTGGTAAGTCCTGTTTGCAATTATTTGTTTAAAATTGCTGTTATTTAAGTTGCATATCCACATGCAATATATTGTTTGCTTCTGATAAATAAATAATGTCCTGTCACTGACAAGATCATTAGAGACAGGTGACAAGCTTGCTTCTGGGAAGGAAATTGGTTGTTCCCAAGGAACCACTCCAGTATAATCTCTAAGTAATTATAGAAACCACACAGAACTTAAATCTGGATGGCTTGATTGGAAATTTAACTACCACCATCATGGCAAATGCGAGTCCAGGTCTTAGCACTTTGCCACATCACTTGATAAAGATTTGAAGTCTGCTCTGACAGAACACTAGGCTACCTACATCCTTAAAACGCTTGAAGAAAATGGAGATTGTTATGAGGGTTTATTGTTCTGTAATTTGCAGACACTGCAATTTTATCTTAAATGATATACTACTGTTTTGTAGCCAAGACTGATACTGCTATTACTTCCAGAGAGGGTAAAAGTAATGCCCTTTCTCTGTGATCTGTGTGGATAATATGCACCAAAAGATTCATCCGAGACTTGTCCAGTGTCTACCACAGATTAGAGCTTTTTATTTTATTTTTATACATAAAAATGTATAAAATAGGGTATAGAGTGCCAAAAACCAAATTACCTTACACAAATCAAAGATGCTGATGTACTACATTACTTTTAAATTAGTGACACCATATTTTGCCATCTCTCAATCTGTTTTAATATTCCGGAGACAAAATAATTAATGAAATTCTTGCAATTCAGAAGAGGGCAACAAGAGTAATGGCAAGGGCAGATAGTAGAACACATTAAAAGCTTTGTCCATTAGGCACAAGATAAATATCTGATGCATCTACTCTGGTAAGTAATTAATTTAGATATTCTTGATAGTGTTAATTACAAACATGTTGAACTACCTAATTTAACTGTAACAAATCAGAGAGATCATTATAACACTTATGTATTCTTATCACAAAACTGATTAATAAAAAATAACAACAGCAATCAATTAAAGTGTGTAACGCATTGTCTGACTCGCCCCAAGGTCGTCAATTCAATCATTTAAGAAAAAGTTGCACAGCTTCTTGTTTATTAATTAAAAACTTGCTTTCTGGTAAGGCACAGTTTAAACAGAATTTGAAAGACTTTTAGGTTGGCCACTCCTATTCTATAGATAAATATCAGGGGCTGTTAGACCAGCTTATGTAAAAATGTCTCTTAGATTTCAGTTTTGACAGCACTTGATGACAACATTGGAGACTGGGTATTTCTTGTATGACAAATTTATTAAATGTGTGTACCTATCTTTCACTCTGACAAGTGTATTAATTCTGTAAATATTACCAGTAGCAGTTTACTGTAATGTATTCACATATCTGACAAATGACCAGGTGAGTGAGTACTACATTCAAATGCACAATGTTTTATATATATAATATTTTCCGACATGTTCCTCACCCACAACAATCATCTCGTTTTTGGGTCTATGGAAACAAAGCTGAATCTAATCTAATCCATTCTTTAGAAATGCCCAATATGAATGTAACGTGAGGAATATTTTTGTAATTAATAAGTGCACTGATGGTGTCTGTTAAGTGCAATAGTGATCACGCACTGACACTTTACGCGTAAAATACGAATCAAAATTGGGGATAATTCGCATGCAACACGGCCTTTCGAATAAATGTGGTGTAAAATACATTTATGGAAAACTGTACTTACATTAACATCGGCTCCTTTCGTAACTAGGTAACTAATGACTTCTCCCTGTCCATAATCGGCTGCATAGTGAATAGGCGGCCGTCCGTCAATTTCCTTATTAACATCTATTTGCTTAAAACAAATTATGTAAATAAGACACTCTGTTGGACAGCATATCCCAGATAAACAATTTTCAAAATAACATCTTATTGTTTTAAAACAAACCTTTTTCTCAATAATATCTTTTACTTGATCTAAATCTCCATTTTTGATTCCCCACACTAGCTCACTCATCACGGTTTTAATACTGCAAACACTATTGTTCTATTACCCTGAAAAATTATCACAAACCTGTAGGACACAGGCCGGTGATGTTACAGTTCGACACTCGACCTATATAACGATAATTAATGACATTTGAGGTATCGACTAGAGAGAAAGATTTTCGTCTCGATAGTCGAGCCTGATTTTTTTTTTTTTGGACCCAGGGTCAATCTTTTTCAGTGCAGGTTATCAATTCTATAAATTTTACCATTTCCAGGACATTACAGATTCTACAGAACCACAACCGAAGAACTTGTGTTCAAATGTAAATTTTCTGTTGGCATTTAAAAGTGGAACAAACGAAGGAACATACGCAGTTATGCGTGTTTGGGAAGAGGCCTACATGTATTGGGATCTGAATGTTGTTTTTCACAGATGCAAGCCCAGTCTTTTCCATCATGTCATTATTCAGTGCACTTAAAATTATGTGATAGGTGAAAAGACTCAGACAGTACGATTGGTGGTTCGAAGCTCAGTGACCACTGAATGAATGTCACTTTTCATATTAAAATTTAATTTTTCCTCAATATAGTTTTATTTTTTATAAAAACGTTATTGCCAAATGCCTTGGTTTGCAGGTAAGGTGAATTATGATTTTAGTGGAATGTTTTATACAATTTATCATAAAATTATCTAAACTTCTTTTACAAAATTCTACAATGCTCACGTTCCGCTCGTTGATCCAGTCTGACATCATAGTCGTGACAATGTTGACAATGGGTAAGTCGCTTAACACCGTTATCAACCAATCACCACCTACGAACCTACGTTTTTCTAGACAAGGACGTTGCAGTTCATGTTTTATACACACAAAAACTAGGAACTTCTTAAGCTAAGTGTGGTGTTACTGAAAGATAGCGTACACTGGAGTGTGATATTTATTGGCATTATGTAAAGGTACAATTATCTTCTGAACAAGTCAATTTTGCAATGAGAATGATAGTTGATGAGATGATTTAGATGACATTATGAGTGTGTGGTAATATACACTCCTGGAAATTGAAATAAGAACACCGTGAATTCATTGTTCCAGGAAGGGGAAACTTTGACACATTCCTGGGGTCAGATACATCACATGATCACACTGACAGAACCACAGGCACATAGACACAGGCAACAGAGCATGCACAATGTCGGCACTAGTACAGTGTATATCCACCTTTCGCAGCAAAGCAGGCTGCTATTCTCCCATGGAGACGATCGTAGAGATGCTGGATGTAGTCCTGTGGAACGGCTTGCCATGCCATTTCCACCTGGCGCCTCAGTTGGACCAGCGTTCGTGCTGGGCGTGCAGACCGCGTGAGACAACGCTTCATCCAGTCCCAAACATGCTCAATGGGGGACAGATCCGGAGATCTTGCTGGCCAGGGTAGTTGACTTACACCTTCTAGAGCACGTTGGGTGGAACGGGATACATGCGGACGTGCATTGTCCTGTTGGAACAGCATTTCCCTTGCCGGTCTAGCAATAGTAGAACGATGGGTTCGATGACGGTTTGGATGTACCGTGCACTATTCAGTGTCCCCTCGACGATCAGCAGTGGTGTACGGCCAGTGTAGGAGATCGCTCCCCACACCATGATGCCGGGTGTTGGCCCTGTGTGCCTCGGTCGTATGCAGTCCTGATTGTGGCGCTCACCTGCACGGCGCCAAACACGCATACGACCATCATTGGCACCAAGGCAGAAGCGACTCTCATCGCTGAAGACGACACGTCTCCATTCGTCCCTCCATTCACGCCTGTCGCGACACCACTGGAGGCGGGCTGCACGATGTTGGGGCGTGAGCGGAAGACGGCCTAACGGTGTGCGGGACCGTAGCCCAGCTTCATGGAGACGGTTGCGAATGGTCCTCGCCGATACCCCAGGAGCAACAGTGTCCCTAATTTGCTGGGAAGTGGCGGTACGGTCCCCTACGGCACTGCGTAGGATCCTACGGTCTTGGCGTGCATCTGTGCGTCGCTGCGGTCCGGTCCCAGGTCGACGGGCACGTGCACCTTCCGCCGACCACTGGCGACAACATCGATGTACTGTGGAGACCTCACGCCCCACGTGTTGAGCAATTCGGCGGTACGTCCACCCGGCCTCCCACATGCCCACTATACGCCCTCGCTCAAAGTCCGTCAACTGCACATACGGTTCACGTCCACGCTGTCGCGGCATGCTACCAGTGTTAAAGACTGCGATGGAGCTCCGTATGCCACGGCAAACTGGCTGACACTGACGGCGGCGGTGCACAAATGCTGCGCAGCTAGCGCCATTCGACGGCCAACACCGCGGTTCCTGGTGTGTCCGCTGCGCCGTGCGTGTGATCATTGCTTGTACAGCCCTCTCGCAGTGTCCGGAGCAAGTATGGTGGGTCTGACACACCGGTGTCAATGTGTTCTTTTTTCCATTTCCAGGAGTGTAACAATAAAGACATTAAATGTATTATAAGCTTACAACATTAAGAACTGTACATAGATATGTTTCCAAAATACATGCAATACAAGAATAAGGTAATGCAATGTATGACAATAAAAGAATAACACTAAACTAGTGCTTAAAGGTTAAAGATCTGGGCGCACATGAGAAAATTTGCATACTGGAATATCAACATGTGAGGATCTTAACATCTACTCATAAAAAAAGTTCAAATGGCTCTAAACACTATGGGACTTAACATCTGTTGTATTAGTCTACTACACAGTTTAGGAAATTATATTTCCATCAACACTGTATTACCATTTACGTCAAAAAACATTGTTAGAGCCAATAATCCCCCTATTTTAATGTACCGGTGAGGTGGTATTTGCCAAGTTTTTTCTCTACTGTTAGAGGCCCATCTTGTCTAAGTTCTGTTTATGCAAGGTGTGAATGACATTAGTAGCTAGGAATTTGCAGTCTAACACAATGCTTATTTACCAATCACAGAACATACATAACAAAAGAGTTTACAGCAAGTCATCTTAGAAAACAGCATTACTAAACTCAAGGGGGTAAAAAAGACGGGAGTTGTCTTACATCACAAACTTGAAGCCGATGTCCGCCACAGTAAGTAGCCAAAAACAATATGTTCACTGCATTCGTTCCTCCACGGTTCGCCGTGGTGATTCTTCCCCATGACATTACTCTGACGTGCCCATGCCCATTTTGGACCATACTGGATGCTTTGATTGTATGAAGACGTGGATCTTCCATCAAAAATACCAGCTTGCATTGCTTAAAGCTGTACTAATCAATCCAATCGTAGTCTAAAGGCGCCAAATTCCATCCGTAAGCCTCTCAAGCAATATTATCTTTTGTATACTGGTACATGAATTATGGTTACACTGCTTACTTTTGTCATAGTGGTGTTACTTCTGTCATTTAATTTTAGTTATGCCTTACTTTAATCATAGTATGTTCTATCTCTTCTTTCCTGTGTTTTTCGTTGCATTCCAAATCGCAAACAGACACCTGAGCCATAATGTGTCGACAGTCTTGTCCCCACACAACACATGGCTACGTAACTGCGCTAATTCCTCCCGCTGATAATTTTCATATTTCCTCCCCCTTTAACCCTTTCTTTACCAGCGTAGCTTATAAGAAACATCGTCTTTCCATAGATGTATTTTACATCAAACCGATTTTAACTACTCTTTGCCACTGTTTGCTTGAAGCTCCATGCCAGTAGTGACTGTTCATGACAACAAATGGCAGGAACTAACGCGCCGGAAGAAGGAAACAATTGTTGAGCGTGACTAGTTGCTGCAGTCTTCATTGTGAAGAACTGATGATAAAAAACGCGTAAAATACGTAAGTTTTGCACTTTCGTTTACAGTGAAATAATTATCATGTGTTGTGACAATCCTTCCTGTGTAAGTACGTCATACATTTGACTTGCATAATGATTTCCAGATAAGATAAACTGCGAACAAACTTATGTTACATCAAAGCAACAGTGGAATAGAGTGGAAATTCCGTGATATAATGCCTCGCTTTACAAATATATTGATGTAGGTGTTTGAAATTTTGCTTTGCAGGTATAAAATCACATTCTAGACACTTTTTAAATATTGCGTCACTATGTCTGGCTTTTTGACTGATGCTGACCTAGAATATACTATGAATTTACCCGATAATGAGTTCAATGCGTACATTGATGTCCCTGATGGGCATATATCAGATGTTGGGGACGAAGATAAAGATGAAACTGTCGAAACTGATGAAAGTTCTCAAGCTATTTCCGAAGCAGCTGTCATGAATTTCATTCAGATGGTGTAAAAGGAGGATGGAGCTGAAATTTCGGCAATTAGAGAGGAGCAAAAGACAGAATATGAATTTCCAAAGGTAGGAATCACTAACAGAAGTAACAATATTGAGAAAGTACATAAGTATAAGTATAATTACGTATTTTAGACGTCAATATCTTTAAATTTCAGGCTGATGCAGTCAGGAGTGGTAAAGTTATTTATTCCCAGCCAAAATCAGATGTAAGCGACAACAATACAAATGAAGGAGCACCATCTACATGTGAGCAGCAGCAGCAAGTAAAACATAGATGTAAGCGTGGTGATTATAAATTTAGAAAAACTGATTTTGTGGTACAAGACACAGAGTGGAAAGGATCACTTCCACCACCACCGGTAGAGGAAACGACACCTTTGAAATATTATAAAATATTTATGAATGATGACGTATTTGAACTCATTTCTGAGCAGCCCAATATCTATGCTTTGCAGAAAGATTCAGTTTCTTTGCAGACGAGCAAAAATGAAATGGAGCAGTTTGTTGGTATTTTACTGCACATGGGCATAATCAAAATGCCTTCCATTCATTTATACTGATCGAATGAGTGTAGATATTCACCAATAGCTGACGTGATGAGCAGAACTCGCTTCTTCCAGCTGCTGCAGTATTTTCATGTTGTCAATAATCAATACTTGCCTGAAGCTAAAAGTAATCGAGACAAACTCTTCAAGATTCACCCACTTTTATATGCATTGCAGTCATCATTGAAGACCCTCCCTCCAGAAGAATACCAAGCTGTTGATGAACAGATAATACCATTCAGGGGTAGAAGTGGTTTGAAACAGTGCGTAAGAAATAAGCCTCACAAGTGGGGCTACAAATCTTTTACGAGAGCTGGTGCTTCAAGCATGATGTATGATTTTGAAATTTATGTTGGCAAAAACACCTGCAGTGATAGAGGATTAGGTTTGTCTGGCGATATTGTTTTGGCATTGACGGAAACATTGCCAGAGAAACAGCATTTCAAAGTGTTTGCTGATAGTTGGTTTTCGTCTATACCATTAACAATTGCCCTGAAAGAAAGGGGCATTGAATTCTGCGGCACTATCAGCACAGACAGGATGGGAAAATGTCCCTTGAACACTGAAGTGGAGCTCAGGTAACTGGACGTGGCTCCTGTGACTGGAGAGTGGAGACAACAAACAATGTATGTAGCTTTAGTACGCTGGTTTGACAGAAAATGCATAAATTTCGTGTCAACATATGCTTGTGTTGAGCCCATGGCAACATGTAGACGCAATTCTGTATCTGAAAAGAAATTCATTGATTTACCTAGACCTTACATAGTGGAAAAGTACAAAAAACATATGGGGAGGGGGGGGGGGGGGCGTGGACCTAGCTGACATGTTGATAGAACTATACCATATCAACTTGAGGTCACAGAAGTGGTATATGCGGATTGTGTACTGGTGTTTGTCTGTAGCAGTTGTCAATGGATGGCTACTCCACCGATGTGCGTTTTGATGGGTTCGAACACATTTTGCAGGTATGGTAGAGAAGAAAGGTCGATGTAAAGTTTGCACTAAGTCTACTACACAAATTTTTTGCACCAAGTGTAAAGTGCAACTGTGTCTCACAGTAAATAAGAAGTGTTTCCACATCTTTCATGGAATATAATTACTTCATAAGGAGAAGATACAACACACACTGAAGTCTGACAAGATACCTGAAAGTAAAACAGTGAAATGTTTGCAGTACAAAAATTTCAAATTTTTACTAATACACAGAGCTGAAATTGTTAATTACCCGAAGGAAAATTAGTCTTCACCAGATTGTCAATAATAAAAATGCTTCTAAGCTGTAAAATGTGATGTATAAACCAATATTTTGCTTGAATAAACCCATGTTTATTGAATTTTGTTTCTATGATGTCACTACCTGTAAGAACCATTGTTGCTTAAAAGCAACATTCCAAAATTTTTGGAATAAAACATAAAAAAATTATATCATATTTTACATTTATGCACCTAAATAACTGTAAAAACGAATGCAGATTTTTTTTCTCAAAACTTCGAAATTCGGTAAAGAAAGGGTTAAGAAAGATTCTGGCTAGAGCAGCCAGAGGCAGCAATCATGAGTGCGTGAGTTTTATCTGTATGATTGCATGAACGTGTATGTGTGCTTTGCATCCTTTCTGAAGAAAGCTTTGGCTGAAAACTTATGTGAGCACTCTTTCTCGTGGTGCCTGCCTGCTGATTGGCCTGTGAGTAGCAGTCTATCCGTTTCGCAGTATAGTTATTCCCTCATGAAGTTTGTTGTAAATAATTCACTGCATCTCAACATGAACAATGATGTACCTAATTGCGGTACCAGAAGAAAAAATGACATTCATTACTCGACATTAAGATGGTCATCTGTAGCACAAACAGGGGTTCTCAGTGCTGCAACCAAAGGTACTGATTACTTACCCATTGATACAAAATGCTTGACTGATAGCAAAGTAAAATTTGCAGCTAAACTGAAAACATTTCACTTTGACAATTCCTCCTATTCTGAAAAAGATAATCTATCGTTGTAAAGTATAAATGGTGATGGGTAGGAATTACTGACTAACTAATTAAAAAAGTATGCTCCATTAGCCGAATGATCAGCACATTGGATTGCCACACATGGGGGCCTGGGTTCGATTCCCGGCTGGGGAGGGAGATTTTCTCCCCTCAGGGACTGGGTGTTGTGCTGTCCTCTTCATCATTTCATTCCCATTGTCTACGCGCAAGTCGCCCAATGTGGCACTCAATAAGACTTGCACTTGGCGGCCGAACTTCCTGTCCGGGAACTCCCGGCCACTGATGCCATACGTTCATTTCCATTTTTAATTAAAAAACAAAAAATCTAATAAATGATCAGTATGGAGACATGGTTACAAAAAATTAATATCAATATGTAATGGCTCATTCCACATCATTACGATTTATTGTGCAAATGACACATGGAACATGAAACTAACTAACTAAATACTGGTATTTCACAAAGCATGCTGTAGGCTTATATGCTTTGAAAACTACAAAATGAAATTCAAAAGTAAAGTCAGGCGATCAAAGAAGATGTACATTCCATTTGTGCTCTGTTTGGTTATTCCTGAAAAACTTTCAGAATTACTGGGGAGAAAT
Organism: Schistocerca americana; assembly: GCF_021461395.2. Lineage (NCBI taxonomy): Eukaryota > Metazoa > Arthropoda > Insecta > Orthoptera > Acrididae > Schistocerca > Schistocerca americana. The sequence continues at coordinate 396,971,465 of NC_060126.1, read as the reverse complement.
ATTCTGGGGAAAGAAGCAAATAGGCTACTGAACTTACTGGCAGATTAAAACTGTGTGCTGGACCGAGACTCGCACTCGGAACCTTTACCTTTCGTATACAAGTACTCTACCGTCTTGAGCTACCAAAGCGCAACTCAGGACCCGTCTTCACAGCTTTAATTCCGCCAGTACCTCGTCTCCTATCTTCCAAAATTCACAAAGTTCTCCTGCGAACCAGCACTCCTGGAAGAAAGGACATTGCGGAGATATGGCTTTGCCATAGCCTGGGGGATGCTTCCAGAATGAAATTTTCGCTCTCCAACGGAGTGTGCGCTGATATGAAACTTCCTGACAGATTAAAACTGAGAGCCATCCCGTGACTCGAACTCGAGACCTTTGCCTTTAGCGGGCAAGTGCTCTGCCAGGGGTCTCATGCCTAGAAGCGGGTCCTTTCAGCATTGCCGACAACAACAATTAACTTCTTGTAAGGCTGAATGGAAGTCAAGTGAAACGGTAAGTCGTTACTTCGTTTGTGGTATGGTAGTTTCCAAGACTAGCTTGAAAAACGTCGTGCTGTAGAAATCTTGTCAAATCGCTATCGACTTTGTGCAAGGCATGTTGCAGGAATACTTGTGTGATACAGTTAATACAGCAATAGGACAAACTCGGAACCATAAAAGAACAGGGAATATCTCTAGCAGAAGATTTGGTCCTGCCTAGAACGTGTTGTTAGAGAGGATGCGTTGACCTCCTGAGAAGACCCATTACAAACGATCTTCCATTTTAGCTGTGGGAGTGCAAGCCAACGTTTTATTCTCACAGTGAATCTTCTGTGAAGCAAGCACAGCACCTATTTCCGTTCATATAGATTATATCAGCTGAAGTATGTCACCCTGTGAAAGACCAATCGTGTTGACACGAATAAACCAGTGTCAGTCATCAGGGAAAGCTCTGAGAATTTTTGGTGCCAGCATAAGGCCAGGAGCATGTAAGTCTTCATTGAACTGGCGCAATACAAGGATGTGGCAGATGCGATCTATAAATGTAGATTTAAATGACTCTGGATTTTAGAGACGTATGGGTTTAATAAATTCCGAATAATCCAGGTGAGCTTGTATAATTCTATTTTTATTGGCATAGCGTGCTGTGAGGATTCTCTTCGTTCCTTCATATGTTTCAGAGATCACAGCGATAGCATCCTATGCAGTCGATTGCTGGAACCGTTCCCAAAAACGAGCCAAAGTCTCGACATCTCCTGGAAACGCCTAAGTCTTGAAGTGGGCAGTTTGGTGGTGCAACAACTGAAGGTACTGTCGTAGCAGGTCATTTATCATGAAAGCTGGTGTGGGCTACGGAATTCATCAGTTTCCATAAATTGGATGCCGTTGTCTCAGCGGGTCAATGTAGCACTTAATTTCATATACAACAAACAGATGGTAAAACCCATCATAGATAGTCTACAGGCATAGTGTAAAATCTCAAAATCTGTTAAAGAACCGTCTGGGCAGTAACAATAGTAGGGTATATAATAATGGAATCAAGTAGATTTACAAATGACACTACGAAATGTGTGGTGTGATTACTGAATTCAACTTGACTGTTTGTCATTGTTGAAAGAGACTGCCTGGCGTGACAAGTCCTTGCAGTGAGCCCTTCGTGGTATTGCTATGTGAAGTGCATTCAAAAATCGTGGTGTCACACCAGCAATCATGGAAATCTTCCAGGGTTTTGACACGAATATTTATTCGTGAATGACATTAATAAGCAGCACTTTACAGTCTAACACAACACTTTATTTACCAGTCACAGAACATAATTACGCTGTATAACAAAAAAATTTACAGCAAGTCATCTTGAAAATCAGCATTACTAAATCAGAGATATAACTGTGTTTGTTCCAATTTCCAACATTGCATAATCAGCAAGTGTTCCATTTTCTGTCAGATGTTATATTTGTGATCTGTTTCATTTTCATACATCAGTCGTTCTTCAGTGCCTATTATCTTCTCAGTGACATGTATAACTTCCAGAATATACAAAAATAATGGTAGAATTTAAAAGTTCAAAAGTTCTTATATAATAGCTTGCATGAGCTTCTATAAATTGCATTTCCTATGGTCCTTAGAGTACTTCTTATCTTCTGCTGGTAGGTGAGTTGCCTCTAAAAAATACTGTCATCAACAGTGGTTCTATCTATGACTAGTATATATTTTTAATTACTTGTGTCATGCACACAGTGAGATTTTTCCTTCAAGAGCAAATGGTAATCAGTTTTTTTATGAATGAAGCTTGCACACTTGTTCCCCTGTGGATTTGTTTGGAACATATTCAAAGAAAGTTACCACTGTTCACAGTTTCTGTCTATTTAACAGATAGCATTATGCTAAGACTTAAATTAAGTATCCTTTGTGTACTATGTAAATACATCGTTAGCTACTGTCTTTTTTGCACTAATGATAGGACTACATCTGGAGCACTGCTTAGTGTTATGTGATGCACACATTTTGACTTCATTCTCAGTTCCATCTACAGTCTTTCCTCTTATCATAATGTGGTATTGTCTGCAAATTTTATACAATTTTAGGATGGGGCTGTTGAGTCTCAGTCATTAATAAAAATTAGGAGCAAATTCAGATCTAGAACATAAACTATATGTGTTCCAGTTTGAGAGTTGAAGCTTGTGTTTTATAACATCAAAAGTTTTTGTGACATTTAAAAAGATAGCAGACAGATGCTTTTTATCACGTCCTGAGATCAAAACTGGCAGTTTTTTTGGACTTCAGTTTCCAGAAACCAAGTCATGAGTTGGAAAAAAAGTTATTTTCTTTTATAGAACGAACACAACTTAACACTATCAGAGTTTAGAACAGCCAGACAATAAAGGATTGGTTTATAGTTTTTTTACCAGTATTCTTTGTTTCTATTTAAACAGTGGCCTCAATACTGCTACTTCCAATTTTTCAAAAAAGACCTCATTATGTAGTGAGGAACTACCAATATCCATGAAGGGCTGATCTCATTTTTTTAGAACGCCAATAACAGATGTCATCAATACCAAACAATACTTTTGATTTTAGTGTTCCAATAACATTTGATACTTGTTTCTCATTTGCTGAACATAAAAAATCTGCTCGCAACTTGCTTGTTCCTAGAATTTGGTTTTAAGATTTTCTTACTTTTCATGAAATAGGAATTAAACTTATTTTCAGTTTGACTTTTGGTTGAGTTTTCTGATAGTTTAATATTGTGGTTTTCTTCACACATTTCCCCTTTTTATTTTCTTACGTATAGCTTTCATATTGTTTTAGATGTCTTTTACAAAACTCTAAAGAGATTGTGAAGGCCTCCTGAAATAACTACTCAACACAAAATTTTGGAAGCTTGGTATCTTCAGTTTCTCCTCTTCTTGGCCACATATAAAAACATACCGTAGCCGTCTCAGAATTTCCTATCCACCCATTTTATTTGTCGTGGCTACATTTTGATGGAACACTGAGAAAAAGATTTGAAATTTACTTGCTACACAATGTGTCAGTTGTGTTTCTATGCCCTCTTTTGCTAGTTGCAGGAGTAGCAGTATTAGTGAATCAAACTTTTTTGGCCACTTCGTTATACTCTTTTGAAAAGTATTTCCTCAGGTATTCTTAAAACCATTGTGTGTGAGAACACTGTCATCACCAGCTATTCATCATACACATTCATCTGTCAGCTTAAGCCAATTGCATATATGTTACTCCTGCATGTTTTCTAATGTTGTTTATCGACCTCTCATTAAATTATCATTCCAATTGTTTCTTGTCTCTTGGAATGCAGCAAAGAGCTTTCTTGGCACACCTACTACATATTCAGTTAACTGCAAGTTGTGCCGAATTTCATGCAATTTTCGTTATAGTTGTAATAATATCAAGCACTGCTGTTTGTACTGAACTCTTTGGTTTTAAACAGTTTTCAGGTTTAAAATAAAAACTGATCAAACTTATTAGTTGCAAATTGTACACAAAAAATTTACAATCCACCTACTGGATACATTTATATCGAAGATCAGTTAGAGTTATATTTATCCCTATTTTTATGCTAACAATTTATGTGGGGTTGTACATGTCTTGTATACACATGTATTGCGATGCGACTGTGCTTTCTCACACATGTTAGTCCAAAGTTTTCCACCACACCATAGCTCTCTAGTGTACTTAAAATTATTTATAATATCAGAAGTCTTAGAAAGTATGATGGTTGTCTGTAGAGGCAGTGACTATTTAATGAACACTGTTTTATCATTAATTTATAATTTTTCCTGTGTGTAGTTTGGTTTTAGCCACAAAAATGGTTTAGAACATATTTCTATATTATTAAGCCACAAAACTTAAATTTTCACATGCAGTGAAATGGGAATGTTCTTATGAATGCCACCCAAGTATTCAAGTGCTGGTACTGGAACTGAGCACAATTACTGGATAGTACACATGAAAGAATTTATCTCTTGTATAAGTATGTCCCTTTTTCCCTCTCTTGCTTGTGACACAAATTCTGTACAAATAGGGATATTTCCCTTTTCCTGGCAGTCAACGAATAGCAGATGAGAATAGTCAGTGTGAATCCTGAAGCTGAGTAGAGAATTTTTGCATTACTTGGAGTACATGTGCAAGAGAAAATTGACCTTACCAGTTCGTTCTTGATCCCAGTTTGGAAGAAACGTGTGCTTAGTTAAATTTGATACAGCACCTTAGAGACTTACTTGGATTGTGCATGCAGTTGTCTCAATACTGTTAGGAAATAGTGTGTATAAGCCTTTACATTATTGTAACTGAACAATGGTGTCTCATGCTGAATCCAAAATGTCAGAAAAGTTCAACTTCCCTTATTTATTTTGCATTGATACCAAAATATGCAGGGTGCACAACCTCTTTGATCAAAACTATAAAGGTGATAAGAGGGTCAAAATTCAGTCATTTAAGACTATAAGCTGTCAGTAAAAACTTTAAGATCAAGCTCAGCAGTGCTGGATATGGGCAAGGATCCAGTATGTTAGAAAGTGTGTATAAAAAGCTCACTGTGTAGACTGATATATGAATAGTGACAAGTGTTTAAGTGTGCATAAATGTGAATATGTGTGTGTACACTGTGTTGAGAAACACTCTGTGGTGGATGCAATATGCAGTAGCTGATTGTCTCCTGCAGCCAGACAAACACAGTTAAGTGTGATGAACCGTCTGACACTGCAATGGCGAAACATATAAAAAGTTAGTATTGTTATTAATTCTGGATAACTGTAATTTCGATGTGCTCTGTGTTGGTGGAAGACATGGCCAGAAAATTTGTTTATGACTCATACAGACACTTTTGAGATAGGGATCATGGACTATGCTGATGATGTCCATCAACAAATATATATATATATATATATATATATATATATATATATATATATATATATATATATATATGTGTGTGTGTGTGTGTGTGTGTGTGTGTGTGTGTGTGTATGTGTGTGTACTATTAGCAGAATTAGCAAGTGGTTAGTTGTTATCTTCACCAAATAAATGTTTGTAAATTTGGAGATTTCTGTCGCTGCCAGGGAAGTATTACAGAGGTTTTTCACTCAGATTTACCAAACGAGATGGCGCAGTGGTTAGCACACTGGACTCTCATTTGTGCGGACGATGGTCCAATACCGCGTCTGGCCATCCTGATTTAGGTTTTCCGTGATTTTCGTAAATCACTCCTGGAAAATGCCGGGATGGTTACTTTGAAAGGACACAGCCGACTTCCCTCCCCATCCTTCTCTAATCCGATGAGACCGTTGACCCCGCTGTCTGGTCTCCTCCACCAGACAACCTACCCCACTCACATTTCTGTTTGTTTGCTAGCAACTGTAACGAAATATCTGAAAGTGAATTTCTTTGATAATGTGTCATCCATATGGCCTCCCCATTTTCTAGTTGATTATTGGGCATGCAGTTGCAAAATGTTGTTTTCATTGTAGTCAAAACCGCAAAATTCGTTATGCCTAGAAATGAGCACCAGAGTCACTTTGATACTGGAATTTCTTGTTTTTTAATGTGCGTGCACCACTGCATATACAGAGCTTGCTGCCACCAATGTAAATTCAATATGGAGTGATATCTAGTAGAGGATTTACGTTTGAAGTTGTGAGACACTCTTATTTCATTAATTTGACAAAAAATATTTTTAAGGGTCACTGTGACCCTGGAGTACACATTGTGTAATTGTTCTGTCACTGACTGTGAAATTCATTTAGGTGAAAATGGCACATAGCAATGACCTTTTACTAACAGAAGGTGCTATGTGGGAAGCATTGTTAGAAGAACTCAGCTGTGAATGTGACATAAGTGACTTTCATGATGGAAGTGATTCTGAAACCGATCCTTCTGCAGTACTCAGGGACAATGGCAAAGCTGACCAGTCTATTAAATCTTCAGATAGCGATGAAGAAAATACAGTTGTCCATGGTAAGGGTGGTAACTGATGGGAAACAGCTGTCTGTAGTAATTCAGTCCTGTTAACTGCCAATAACATTATAGTCCATATTCCAAGAGTGTGGAAATGATGAGTGAACAGATTTATGCATAATTGGGAACACCTCAAAATATTCGTGCAATACAGAAAAATTTGGAGTAGGAATTAAAGTTCAGGGAGGAGAAATAAAAATTCTGAGGGCTTTTAATTCTGCCAGAGGCAGCAAAAGACGTGAAAGAGCAGTTGAATGAAATGGACATTATCCTGTAACGAGGATATAAGATAAACATCAACCAAAGCGAAAGAAGGATAATGGAATGTAGTCGAGCTAAATCAGATGATTCCAAGGGAGTCAGATTAGGAAACGAAACACTTAAAGTAATAGAGAGTTCTGCTACTTGGGCAGCAAAATAACTGTGATGGGCGAGTAGAGAGGATATTGAATGTAGACTGGCAATGGCAAGAAAACCATTTCTGAAGAACAGAAATTTGTGAAGATTGAACATAGAGTTCTGTGTAAGGAAGCTTTTTCCAAAGGTATTTGTATGGAGTGTAGCTAGGCTTGGAAGTGAAACGTGGATGATAAAAGTTTAGATAAGAAGAGAATAGAAGCTTTCGGAATGTGGGAAGTACTGAACAGAAGTTGGGAGACAATAAAATAGAGGCACAGCTTGACCAAAGGAAGAGATCGATTGATAGGACACATTCTGAGACATCAAAGGATCACCTGTTTAGTATTGGAGGGAAGTTCGTGTGGTAAAAATCGTAGAGGGAGATCAAGATATGAATACAGTAAGCAGAATTAGAGAGATATAGACTTCCGTAGTTATTCAGAGATGAAGAGTCTTGCACAGGATGGAGTAGCATGGAGAGCTACATCAAACCAGTCTTTGGTCTGAGGACTACCACAACAATAACAACAACAACAACAACCATAACATGTGTAATTCATTAAATGAATGGTGTCTTGTTCTAATTAAACTACAAATAAGGTCTTCAGATCTGGATAACTTTCAACTTTGTTCACAGAAAATTTTCCATGACAGTTTTTACTGTCTCGAATTTTAGGTTCATTAACAGTAATATTGATTGAAAAAGTACATGGGGAGATGAAATAAAATGAGTTTAGTACATGAGAGTCCAATTTAATTTTAAAATCCTCTATTTCCAGTCAGTTTCTGCAAAAAATAATTGAGGGTCACTGTTACCCTGGTGTAGTGTGACAGTTTCAGAGGTGGACACTACTAGGGTTATAAACAGTCATATTTTGTTGACTTGTAATTGCAGCTCAGCTTTGTTTGAACATTCCATGTGATTGCATACACAAGCCTGAAATAACAATAATAAACGATGATAGTAATACTAATGATAAATAACAATGAACTATAATTAATTTGATAACAGACCTATTTTATCATAAAATACATAACACTAATCTGTCTACCGATGTATCAAGATGTTATTGCTTAACCTAAATCACTTACATAATTATGTCAGCCTTAGAAGCTTCAATTTGTCTACAATAAGTCATCTGCAGTGGTCAGTGCATTACCCAAAACTTCAAAATCATGTGTACACAAATTTCAATATCTATATAGACAAAATTTCTGGAAATGTTACACAATAGTAAACATGGCTCTTCTGATGGTGACTTTTCCATCTGTGTTATGAACTTTTGCAGTCACATATGGTCTACTAGCATAACATGTTTTGACCATTCATGTGGGGTGATTTACCATTTTTTCTTTGTTTATAGATTGAAAAGCATCATAAGAAACAACTAAGCTTATAATGATACATGGCATTATTCTAGGGTGACTTATTTACAAAGTCTATTGACAGCAACAGCTTGTTATAATGGCAAAAATTAAGTCTGCATGCAATGTACTAGTTGATACAGCAGCAGTATATTGGCCAGTTCGATATTTTACAGATATAATACTGGCAGTCATTAATATTATAGATCAAAAATATTGCGACCTTACTCCAATGTACTGGGCTTTTATAGCAATGTGGTCTATGTATTTTATCAGGTTTTGAATGTACATAACCACTGTCATTCTGATATGCTGTCAAATAAAGTTAACAAGACAAAGGTTCAACATTTCTAGTATCACATTCATGTATGCTCACCTATATGGTAAGTATTAGAACTGAATCATTTTTCATTCAGTGTGTTTCAATTTCTTGATGTTCTAGGTATTTCATGTATGTGACACATATTTGTGTCTCATTCTACATAAATTGTAATGCTTCTGATATGATGTGAACTAATTTTTGAAAATTTGTATTTGTTTAATATTGATCAATTTTCTTAAGAGGTATATAGTGCATGTATTGAAATTTAATATGTACAACACGTAGAAACAGTGGGATATAACATTACAGAAATTGTTTCTCTTTGTAAGTCGTTAGTGGAAGTGTAACAAGGCATAAGGCATAAGAATCACACTGTAGGACGCCAGTGTTCACTAGGCCAATTGAAGGGACTGTCAGCAGTAATTGTCACATCAAGCTTAGCAGTCTCAGAGACTCCAGCTAAATTGACAAGTACTTTTTGCTTTTGTCATCTTGGGTAATAATGATCAGGCAGTTGTTAGTCTCAAGAGTAATGAAGGCTACCATTTGCTCAGCAATGTAGAGGAACGAAACCACAGCCTCCAGCTACAGGCAGATTTTTTGCCCATGGTTTTATGACAGAGTGATGGCAATATCCAGGAATTTAACTGCCACATATGTGTGAATGTATGTTTCCATCCTGTCTTTAAAACCATTCTAGGTTATCAAAAACATTAATTTCATTAATTTCACTACAGGTGTTTCAGTTCCTTGAAGCTGCATAACAATGGTTCATAGTTCCAGAAAGATCGTTAATACGTTTTGTTGAATATGGTTGACCTTCCACTTAAAAAATGGGTAAGTGGTGCTTTAACTATCGTCTTTATTCCTCAGTGCAAAAGCTGAGTTCAATGTTTCCATTCCTTAATGAACTTTTTTGCAAATGGAATTAGATGATGACAAGCAGTGAAAGGTAGTACATCTGCTGGAATCGACTCATTGAATGCCACACCGGGAAAAATATTGCAAAGTAAGCGAGTTTATACATCATCACAGAACTGTGACCAGTAAAGTGTGTGAGAACTGTTTTAGTTCATTGCTTTTGACTTCCTTTCCGATTAATTAACTCTACCACATTAACTATAAATTTGCTGCTGGAACACACTAGTTTAATAGTGATTTTCTTGCAAAGGACATTGAATGTTTTCTTTCCTTTGTGCTAATATTAATTGAGCAACTGCTTTGTTAAGACCATCGTCACTCAGGTCAGGAGTTGAAGGTCATGAGCTCATGTCTGCCTCCAGCTACAGGCAGATTTTTTGCCCATGGTTTTACGACAGAGTGATGGCAATATCCAGAAATTTAACTGCCACATATGTGTGAATGTATGTTTCCATCCTGTCAACAATTTTTTGCATATGAAAATGATGTTATTGAATTCAGTGCAGTACTATCGCAAGAGGATGACCTATTGCCAGAAACGGGAAGTTTATAATATTTTTTAGCCAAGCAGCCATAGAAGTCAAGGTAGTTGTTGTCTTGACAGCACACTTTTTTTCACAGAATCGTGACTGCCACAATCCAGCAGCAGTGTTATAAACTATCGATCACTCTGTTACTTACTGATGTAACCATCCAGTAGGTGGATGTCTTAGCTATTTCAATTATTAATTCGGCAACTTCCCCACTTATCTGAAGCTAGTCATGCGTCTCCATTCATTCAGTTCAACTTTTCAGTCAGTTGGTGTGATGTGTGTGAATTGTTGGACAGCAGTTGGTTTAGTGACATATTGCATCTCTTGTTGATTTTTTTATTGTGTGTGTTGTAAAGTATGAAGCTAGTGTAAATGAGGCATGACTCATGGAGATTTTTGCCACCTTTTTGTACTTCATTACTGTGGATGTGACTCAACTTTTGCAAAAAGGAATATACAACGTTGTTTTAGTGGACAATTCCCAAGGACGCTACTGTTGCTGAGACTACTGTCTAGTAAATTGAGAATCAATGAGGATAGCATTAAAGCCATCATTAATGAAGATACAAATGATCAGAAGATATGTTCCCACTTTGGCTTCAAAAACAGATTGATGGCTGAAAGGCAACATGGACAGAAAGTGCTAGAGATATCAGTGAGATATGTGGTGGAATTCCAACTTTTCTGCAAAGTCTCATCACAGAGATTAGGCATAAATCCCCCCAGTGCGGAAACGATGAAGAGATGGTATTCAGAAGCCTTCCTAAGTCATAAAAGATTAACCTGCAAGCATGTCACAATGACTACATCGATTGCATTTTTAGCCAGCAAAGAGATAATTTACAGGGAATTCTTATCTTACAGACAAATTGTCAATATTGAAACCTAACAGTGGTTGACACGTCACACCCACTGTGTTTGGTTAGAACTACACAGGAATGAGAACTGGGTGGTGACTGCTATCAAAAAATACTCCACGCTGCAATTTGTGGGTGCAGTTCCTTGGCTAAACTTTCCACAGCACTTGCTGGATCTGCCACCTGCCTCATAATTACTTCAGTCGTTTACAAAATGAGATGTCAGTGTCTGTTTTTAGTTAATAGTTACCCAAAGTGTGTTTTGACCAACGAAGATAACTTTGAAGGTGCATCAAGGTACACTGCTGGTCGCTGAACTTGAAACACCATGAAGGTGAAATGCAATAGGCGTCAAACTGACAAGGAGTTTACTATTTGCCTGGATTTGCAAATGATTGTCACACAAAGAAGGAAGCAATAAGGCAATCTACATTCTGTGTGTAAGGAAAGATTACACAGTAAATTTCTCATTGAGAAACAGCATTTGAATGTTGTTTGTTTGTGAGAAGATTGTGTTATGCCATATGCAAAAAGGATAAATGTCTAACAGCGTGTGTCAGATATCAATAGTGCCAAAATCGTGACCTATTGAGAGTGGGACTTATCATTCCACGATATTACTACTCATGTTGGTCGAGATGCCACTACTGTCATGCCAAATCTGAAAGGTGCCATACAACTTATGCCCAAGGCGACAGACTTATTGTTCGCTAGACTACTCCGGATCATACAGCATAAATACATACCACGAGTAAAAATGGGCTTATATGCAGGACAAGTTCGCAAATGGACAGTGCAATGGCGTCTACAGCTCCACAGACTGTCAGCAGGGCAATCGTTGCTGCAGCTTCCCTTGATATGGCACCAAACACAGTGAGCCCAACGACAACACTGGACATAGTAGTGGCACCACATCGTTTTTCCAGACCAGTCCCAATTCTCCATACAGCATCACGTTGGGTGGTCAGTGTATGGAGGCTCCAAGGAGAAAGAATACAGCCAGCTAGCATTTGTCATCGTCATATTGGCCCCCACCTGGCATGATGGTATAAAACCCCATTGAGTACACAACACGACCACCTTTGGTACATTTAGTTAGAAGAAATGGGAAGAATATGGGGAGTGAGGCAAAATTTGATAACCCAAAGAAGCAGCTTGTGTAACTGTGTCCTGCACAGAATAAGCTGGGGCTTTGTGCTGGTGTAGAAATATCTTATCTTCTCCCAATTCAATGATGGTTTGGATCTGTTGGGAACCCATGCTTTCACTGCTTATCTTGCTCTTTTGTCTGGATGTCATAGTGACAGAACTACTACTCATCTATGGCGATTAAGTGTCTAAAGAAGTAATCTGGATAGACCTGAGACATCTGGAATGTCGCTGCTTCGGTTCAGAGAGCATTTTGAATGGGTATGAGCAGCTGTGAGTAGTGAGGCTGTGTATGTTTTGTTCCAGGCTGCATTGTTGCCAGATTTCTGAATGTCATCGATGACATGATGAAGAAACATTCCCAAATTTCCCCTTCCATCTTCCCCACTCATATGATACCAATTGCCCTGTGCATAAGACAGTGGTATATTCAGAAAATTGTGGGACCCATCTCAGTTTTTCTAAGTAAGTAAGAAGTAAGTTTTCTTGTCCTAAGCATAAAACTCAAGAAGGCACATGTATGCCACTTGTACTACTGGGTTTATCCTAGCCCTATAACATCAGAATCAAGAATGGCAGACTTAAGGATACAAGGTTATCTATATAGTTGCCAGTTCACTTGTACTAAGTATAGAATCCAAGATGACTGACTCCCTGTGACATCAGAATCCAAAAAGGCAACCCTGAGCATACTGGGCCACCCCACATGGTTGTCAGCTCCCTTGTCCTAAGTTTAAAACGGCGGAATATTTTAAAAATCCACCTTTTCAAAGTTTAAAGTCGTGAGGCATTTCAAATTCAGTTGCCCTAAACAAGTTCAACAAAGCTTTAAATAATGGGAAACTGTATATTTCATAGGTGCAACCTATATAGTTGTCAGTCACTGCCCCTTTTGTGTATAGTAGGACAGGAATGGAAGAGGCATGCAGTTCTGTTTTATTAGTTTAAACATATACTACTCACAACAGTCTGCTCATAGAACTTACAAGAACCCTACCCACTCATCCCTTTACCACGGAGGTCATGAAAGTCACAATGTGATGTGTAGGCTCCTGTGCCCATCTTATGGTTCCCAGCCTCTCTGATCCATCAGCTGGTAGAGTGTGCACCACACATCGCCATGTCAACCATTGAACTGAAAATGGTTTGTCGATGATGATGAGTTATGGTGGAGGGCGCAAAATGATTTGTGTCGGTGCAGTATGATGATCTCCTCCAACAAAGACACCTACTCAGCATCATTGATCCTGCACACTGCTTTCAACCTGTGTGATATGTGCCTGGGCAGGTCAAAGCCACATAATGTAGTTTCCAAAGCAGGCAGATTCCTATGTCTATTGTACACTAAGGGTAGTGCATCCCACCATAGCCAGCTACATGACTTCAAGCTTAACTCTTTTAGAACTGTATCACATCCTATTATGCTGCATGAGGACGCAACCTTAATGGGTTGCGTGCCATTGGACATTTGTAATCTCATCAGGTCGACATCACAGCAGTTGCTGTGTCACCTCTAGATGCTATAGCACTCACTAGAGGAACATATGAAGCTCTTTTGAAGCCTGAACTTCCCTCTCTGTTAAAAAATAAAAATAAAAAACAAGCTTTTAGCTAGGAACTCTCCATGCAATCACAAATCTGGTCTGATGTTGTACCTTTCGTTCATGTGGAATCAGCACAAAATGTTATCGAACATGGTATCTTTGGAAATGCTATAAGTTGTGTTCCAAATTTCCACAGTTGAGTGACATTAGAGTTCTGTGTATCTACTCGATGACAGTTCTTGAACATGGGACCAAGTGCATAATAGCATGTTACTACACAATGCAATGTTCATTCTGCGTTGCAGTATTTTCCAATAACAGCCCTATTTTGCAAAGACAGTGACTGATGCCCATGTAAATGTGAAAGGTTTTTGTGATTGTATTTCCGAACTTCATCGAAAGGGGGTCTCCCAGCCCACAATGCCGTACACTCATTTCCATTTTTCAACAGTATATGGGATTTCTGTTTGTTGAACTTACATGACAAGTGCATACAAAAAACTTTCAGCACTGTTTGACAAGGATACAGGATCTAAATTTCATCTCTCTTTTTGGACATGGTGATGCAAAAAGTTGCATTTTGGTTTCTGTTGTCTCACTGTTAGGTGTGCTTTGTGAAATTAAAGACTGATTCTTTGCTGCTTACAACTAGCGCTTGGCGGTGTACTTTTCGAATCTCTGAAAGTCTCGAGAATGGTACTGTCTCCTGACGTTGAACATCAGGAGGATCTGTGAGCCACAGAGCTCAATGACACCATAGAGGAAATGAGCTTAGGTATGTTAATTATAGACCTCATAAGAGTAGACCTCTTGTACTACCTCGCATAGGACAATGGAAGCACTGAAGTGGAAATGTGGTGTTAGTGATTTCGATCATTTGATTATGGATAGCCGCGCGGAATTAGCCGTGCGGTCTAGGGCGCTGCAGTCATGGACTGTGCGGCTGGCCCAGCAGAGATTCGAGTCCTCCCTTGGTCATGGGTGTGTGTGTGTGTTTGTCCTTAGGATAATTTAGGTTAAGTAGTGTGTAAGCTTAGGGACTGATGACCTTAGCAGCTAAGTCCCATAAGATTTTACACACATTTGAATTTGAACATTTGATTATGGATAAAGCTTTTCAAGAGTCTGAATCACTTTGTACCCAACATAAACCAGTCGCTGAATTTCTCCACATAATCGTATTTCTAAGATCACAGTTTTTAGTGTGGAATTCTTTTGCCTACAAGTGCAGAAAATAGCTCTAGACGTGATGGAGCATCCCTTTTAATTCGTGAAAGGGTTGTTTGGCTATATACTATATGAAGGATGACAAGTGTTAGAGGTTTGCATTGGAAGATAAATGATAGTGCAGTACACCCATTCAGTAGTGAAACAGATGTGCAATGAGTTAACAGTCAGACATAGACATCATACAGGATAAAATGAAATTTTCACTCAACAGCGGAGTGTGTGCTGATATGAAACTTCCTGGCAGCTTAAAACTGTGTGCCCGCATTTCGTGGTCGTGCGGTAGCGTTCTCGCTTCCCACGCCCGGGTTCCCGGGTTCGATTCCCGGTGGGGTCAGGGATTTTCTCTGCCTCGTGATGGCTGGGTGTTGTGTGCCGTCCTTAGGTTAGTTAGGTTTAAGTAGTTCTAAGTTCTAGGGGACTGATGACCATAGATGTTAAGTCCCATAGTTCTCAGAGCCATTTGAACCATTTTTTGAAAACTGTGTGCTGGACCGAGACTCGATCTCGGGACCTTTGCCTTTCACGGGCAGAGCGATAGAGCACTTGCCCACGAAAGGCAAAGATCCCGAGTTCGAGTCTCGGTCCGGCACAAATTTTTAATCAGCAAGGAAGTTTCATCATACAGGATTTGTAAATCATTTCTGATAAATACAGATGCTACTTGTATTGGTCTGATGTGTATGCACCTGTAAGCACATGTAAGTATCGAATCTTTCCACAGGGTTTCTAAATCTGTTCTGACGAATGGCTGGAGTGCTTTCTTCAATAAGGGTGTTTGTGTGGAAACTCTTGCTAGCCAAGTTTGTGGATGGTCATAATGGGGGCTGCATAGGTTCGCCATCAGATTAAACAATCATGCAAAGCAGTACTAAAAGTGGATTTTTCCAGTTTTCCTGAAGTAGATTTACACAACTCTCATAAATTGTTGCTGCAGAGCAGATTTCAAATAGCATTCCAGCGTAGACAAACCTGATGTCTTGGACATCAATATGTGTGCTTCTCAAACCACTGTAGCATTATTGCAGCCTTATGCTATGGAAACTTATAAGGACACTTGTGTGCAAAGTCAAAGACCAGTCAAGTTTGTGAGTGTCAAGGGATAAATGGTGAAATGGCTGTGCATGTGGAGTTGAGGAAACTCTGCAAGTCTTCTAGTTTGTGGGACATTGAAAGATGTTTGAATGTAGTTAGACTTTTATATATTTCCGATAATCGCCAAGCCTAGTGTTACTCAAGGCAATGAGGTCTTTGATTTTACAAAGGCTACTCTGGGATATTTCAGACGAAGTTTGGATTTTGAAAATGTTATGTAAGCTGGGAATACAGTGGGAAACTAAGTAATTCATGTGTTGATAGAAACCTTTTAAACTACATGTGACTCACTTTGGATGATTCTGTTGAGGAATTAATAAATGCAGTGGTCAGATGATGCTAACTTATGCCGTGACACCGTGGTGACTACGTGACACATCATGCCACACATCTACATGTTACAGTGAAACTGTAACAGTATACTCCATGTTTCAATAGAATTGCCACGTGTTATGGGAAAAAATTCCTCTATGCAGCGAAATTGTAACAAAACACTGCATTTACAGCAAAAATTGTAACAAAATACTATATGTTGCAACACATTTGTATTAAAATGCTCTATGTTACAGCAAAAGTTGTAACAAAATGTCCCATGTTACAGTAAAATTTTAAGAAAATGCTCCTTGTTACAGCAAAAATCGTACACCAGTATATTAAACCAAAAATTTGCTCAATGCATACAAGCAGTAGATTTTTGTGAGAGCTGTAGGTCAGACCACAGATCAATAAAACAGGTCAGTACAAGTTCTATTTCACTCCTTTACCAATCATGTTGATATGGAATTTTTGATAGATGCAATGTCATAGATTTCACGTGTGTTCATTGCTGTTGCTGAAGATTTCTTAGCAACAACACAGGCATATTCTACTAGGTTTTCCATAACTTAATGTGATGTAACAGCTGTGGGATCTATTTAAGCTCACAGACTTCCCATAGCTACTGCAGTCTGTATGCTTGTAAGATTTATGATGTCCTAGAGTTCTTCCATGACACTGCATTGGAAGTAGATCACTTGTACTAAATATAGAATCCAAATTAGATATGTGTAGAAATTCAAGATGGCTATACACGGTGGCAAACCTTAGCACAGCCATATGAAGTCACAATCCAAGATGGCAATCCAGGACATCATCAATGATGCCAGAATACAAGATGGTGATCTAAGATGACTTACCTAGAACACAGGTGTAGCCTGCTATGTGTTCTGTGGTTATACAAGTATTTTTAATTCTTGTAAAGGGTAAAGATTTTGTTTATTTGAAGAGATGGGAGTGCTGTTCTTTTCATGCAGACAAATTTCTGCTTGTGTTGTGTGTATACCTCTCCTTCATCATATGCTGTATACCAGAATATTATTTTACTAGGTTAAAAGCATTTTATCGCAATAAACTCAGTATCAATGAATAGTTTTGACATACTAGATGTTTAAACATATTATTTTCATTCATCATCTGTGTCTTTAAATAATAGATTGCAAAGTCCAATAACAACTGAAAAATGTATGAACTTCTGTGTGTCATTTTCTGACACTACAACAGCTGAACTTCTACCTCTCATGGGAAATATGTAATATGGAATGAGGCATAATGCAATGTATAAAAATATTATTTATTATTATATGTATTTTGGTAGAACTTTTATATATTGTTAATAAATTTTGTGCTTTGTTAACTGTCCACTACACGTGTTGGGAAATTACATGGCTTGGCACTTTTTCATTTTCCTCTGGAGCATTTTATTAATTGTTGAGTTTTATCACATGTATTCCATGTTGTTGTTATTATTAGTTGACCATATATGTCAAGTGAAAATTTGTGTTTCATGTTGTACTGAAGAAAATTCAACATTATACATTTTGGAACATCATGTTTTCTCTTGCTTCTTTTACAATAATTTTGTTTATATTTTACAGTTTACATACTGTTTCTCTTCTTAGGTATTAAATATTTTCAAGTCATAACATTTTATTTTATGTTCTTAAAGACAGCTGAAATATTCTTTCAAATAACAGTTTTTGTTATATCTGCATTGATCATAACAAAAATGAAGAAAGTAAAACTTAATTATCTGTTCTAGTTTTCCTGTGCTTAGAAATCGTCAAGTCAGTGCAACACACATAACCATTTTTCTCATATTCTAAGCACATCACAATCTGAACGGATTGGGAACTGCAAATAAATTTCTCACAGTTGTTACGAATCATTTTTATTTCATTCTTTTGTGTAGATTTCTTGGACTCAAATACCATCTTTGTCTTTGTTGGTGGGCTGGTGATTCGCAGTTGTACTGTGTCCTTTAGGTTGGAAGTTGTATCCAAAGGAAAGAAGATCACTTTTTGCTCCCTTTTGAAAGCACATTCTATTGAGTAGTCTTCTGTCGATGTAAGGATACATGAGCTGTCGTCCTAAATGCAACAGAAACCGCCTCCTCTTGTGATTTGAAGACAGGCTTTATGGCTGATGATACAATCATATAATCATTGTAGCAATACCAGGAATTAAGTCATATTGGAGTTATGTTTTACATTATAGGTGTGCAAAAGCTGATTAGTTGTGTCAACAATTCCCTTTGCATCACAAATTTTTTATGAGTGAAGAGAGCAGGCAAGTATAATTGCTGATGATTTCTTTGGTACATATGATACTAGTGATAAGGAGTCAGAAAACACAAAAACAGATTAATTTGATTCTGTTGAACGATGTGGCTGTATCTCCTTAGGAATTTCAATCTTATTTTTCCTTGAAGCTCCAACGTATGTATTTTTCGTTGCCTGTATTTCCCTCACTAATGGTATTGTACTGAAAGCATTGTCAGCTACATTATTGAAACACTTATTTAACCGTTTCGTAGTTGGATCTTCTATATCTCTGCAACCCTGATTTACCTCTCTTTTGGTCACGCTGTTTTTCCAAGAAAATTATCTGTTCAGTGGTAATGCATTTCTAGAATCGCAAGCCTGCCATATCTTTTTACCATATTTAGCAGGCTTGCTTTTCTTACATCATCGAAATGGACATTTCCTTCTAACGCAACAAGCTCTTTATCAGCAGTTACGTCAAAGCCTGAACTGTGCGATGTAGATAGCCATGAAATGAACATTTCCCAAATGTCTCTAAATACAGCCAATTTATCTTGAATGCTACAATCTGCTCTTGTTGCCCTATTATCAAATATGAGGAAACATGTGATAGCTTGAAATGTTTTAGGCACATTATTGCCCTAAAAATAGACCTACCATTGTTCATGCAAGTCCTCCCAACCTGACCTGTAAGATCCATAAGATATAAGCAAACCAATGTAGGGCTCTAATTCTTCCACATGTAGTTTATATTGTTTCTTAGGTGTAATATTAGGATAACCTTTATTCCATTTGTTGTACACTTGCCTAGCCTCTCTATTTGTGTTTGTGCTGTCCTCATTTCATTATCATTCATGAAAGTAGCGAGACTGGACTGAGCAAAGGTTGGAAATTTGTATGGGCGCTGGTAACTGCACAGTTGAGCGCCCCACAAACCAAACATCATCATCATCATCATCATCATCATCTCTATTAGTTTCCCTTATTTATGAGATAATTAGGAACTTTAGGGCCTATTTCATTGAACTGGTGGTGGTGGTGGGGGGGGGGGGGGTGCTTTAGCAGCTGGTTTATCCTGAATTATATTATGAGATGGAGCTTGGCCCTTACTTGGAGGCTGGCTATTTGTAGCAGATCATTTCATTTCTTCCAGTGTAATAACCTTCCATAGCGTTTCATTGCCTATTATCACATCATCACCATGAATGACATCATCTACATTATCTTCAAGTCTTTATCATCATTCAGGAGAAAAATACTTTCATTAATGACATCAACCTTATACAACATCTGAAGAAGAATCTCATTGGCCTCTTCACTGTGAACAAGTTTTCTGTCAACCCTAAGCAAAAAATTAATCCTACCTTTAAATTGTAACTTTTCCGACAATCCTCTCAGTTTTTATAATTTATGGCTTACTGAACTTGTAATGAACTAATATTTCATTCTTTTTATGTATTATGTTACACATGTATGAAAAAATGTAAGATTTGAACACAGATACTGAGCTTACCTATTGCAGTCAGCCATCGCTTGCATCCCTCAAATCAACAGTATGGTCTGTAGCTCAACAAATGAGTAATCTTTGTTGTTAATAATTTTTTCCAACCTTAGTCATTTGCTGCCAACATTGAACTGATCAAACCAGGTATGTTTTTAGAAAACATCAAGTGTCTACTTCTGTTCATTCTTAAGTTATCATAAATTAAAGAAATAGTTAATTAATGGTATTTTTGTACAGTGGTCCTTCAGATCACAGCTAGGAAAGAGGCTTCAGGGACCATGAGCACTGCAGGACCAGTAAGTAGTGAAGCACGAAAAATATAAATGATATGGGATCCCAAAAGACCCCACGTGCCCAGTGGAGAGTTAAGTATGAAAAATTAATCACTGTCGTTAAAATGTTGTCACTCTCTTTTTCTAAATCAACTCCATTCATCATGCTGCAATATTTTCCAGATAGCTATTTTATATGCTTTAAATTCTGTTTATATTGCTTTCAAACCAAGTGGAGCTCTAATAGACATCGGTGGCCATCTCTAAACTCCTCTTACATAGAATTACTGTTTGTAGTAGTCGTACTAGCAGATTTAGGTGTAAGAGATATACATGCACTTACACACTTATCTAACACCTTGTGCTCTTCATGTTCGAGGATATACCTGATAACATCATTGAACAGGGCTTTAACATATGCTCGCTATTGATTGACTGTATCCACAGCCATCCATATTACTGCATAAAGGCTGCATAGGTTCACAACACTCGGAGACATTTAAATGAAAGTACTATACTGGAGTTTGTGACGTTAACTTCAATACATCACCCAACATCTCGACAATTGATGCACTGAGACTGTTAAAGATGTCAGTGTCTTGAGAGAATCGGTCACAGTCGGCTCTCATGCAGTCTTTGATGTATTTCAGCTTGCTGCACAATTGAGCCCAATCTATTTCAGTAAACTTCATAGTTGTACCTCACCAGACATTCTCTCCTAAAATAACTTCAGTGTCTATGTCATGTTGTAAACCAAAATTAACACATTTCAATCTGTTGGCAGGTTGTAGAATGGCTTAGCTACTGCTCATCAGGTGGTGCAGAAATTGAATACAGTGGAAACTCGAACTCTGGAAAAGTTCTGCATGCTGACTCCATTTGCACTCCAATGTGTCAGGAGCTAAATCATGGAGTGTGTTCCTCTAGCGATGACATAAACCTGGTTGCGTGAAAGACAGATGGCATACTGAGATTCGTTGGAAGAATCCTCAGGAAATGTAATCTGTCAATAAAGGAGGCAGCTTACAAAATCCTTGTTCGACCAATAATTGAATATTACTTGTCAGTAGTGGATCTGTGCCAGACAGGATTGATCGAGGAAATAAGATCCAAAGGAGAGCAGCGCATTTGCTTACAGATTCATTTAGTAAGCACAGAAGAACCATGGAGATGATCAACCAACTACAGTAGCAGATACTGGAACAGAGGCATTCTGCATCATGGTTTGGTTTACTGTTACAGTTCTGAGAGTGCAGCAGGTGTACTGGGTGAGTCAGAACGGACCTTGCGGCTTTGGAATGATTGAAAAATTTACTAGGATAAATTACAAAATATGTAATGTGACATTTTGTAACAAACAACCTCAAATTTGATTCACATAGTGCATCAGTACGCCATTCCGCCACCAGAGGCGGCAGTGTAGTGTACAGTTAAAATGGCTAATTTCACTGGTGCAGACTGTGCCTGCTGTGTGTTTTGGTTTCATGGTATGAAATCTGCAACAACTGTTCGGTGTAAATTTCGCACCGTTTACGCAACACAAGAACTTTGTTGAGATGGGTTATTCACTGCGACATGATAAATCACCAGGTCGCTACATGTTGATCGTTGTGTTAAATAGGTTTGCCAGTAGTCTACAAAACTCAATGTGCCGAGCGTCCTGGGAGACTGGTATTCCACAAAAGATTGCTTGGCGAGTACTGTATAATATTCACACTTGAAACCATAAAGATACACAATGGTACAGCACGTCAGTTATGCAGGTAAGGTTGCTCATGGGAAATTCTTTGTGGAAGTGTTGTGTTGGATACAGGATGACGAGACATTTCTGCGCACGATAATCTTCAATGACGAGTCAAACACTTCATATCAGTGGGAATGGTGAACACCCACAACTGTAGAACATGGGGCACCAAAAATCCACATACAATCCTGGAACACATTCGTGGCAGCCCCAAAGTTAATGTATTTTGCGCCCTTGGCAAAACTGAAAGTGTACAGCTCTTTCTTCTTCATGGAAAAAAAACTATCACTGGTATTGTTGTATAGATATGCTTGAAAACTTTTTAATTCAACAGGTCGGTGAAGGTGAGCGAGATGGGATGGTTTACTACCAGAAAGATGGTGCACCACCTCATTTCCTCACAGAAGTTCGAGGTTTCCTCAATAATCGCTTCCCATGTTGGTGGACTGGCCGTGAAGGGCCAGTCGCTTGGCCACCTCACTCCCCACACTTGACACCAATGGATTTCTTTCTCTGGGGTTTCATTAAAGACCATGTGTATCTTTTTCCTCTACCAAACAATTTAGCCGAGCTGAAATTCTATTCTACTCTGCAGTTGCACAAGTCACGCCTGATTTGCTACAACGAGTGTGGGAAGGAATTGATTACCAGTGAGATGTTTGCCACATTTCAAATGTTTTTCACATCAAAGAGTAATGACGCTTGGCGCTTTATTTGAGACTTATGGGTGTTTGCCACAAAATGACATATTTACATATTATGTAAGTCATCTCAATAAATGTCTATATAATTCCAAAGTTTTAAAGTCTTCTTTATCTCACCTGGTATTGCTTCCTTCTACATATACAATAGGATAGGACAGTGAATATAAAACTAGAGAGATTTGAGCCCACATGGAGGCTTACCAGCAACCATTCTTCCAATGAACCGTTCACTGATTGAACAGGAAAGGGGGGAAGTGACAGTGGCACATAAAATAACCTCCATCGCACAACGCAAGGTGGCTTGCGGAGTATATATATATATATATCCGCCTTTTCAGGGGTGCAGTGGTTCCTACCGTCCTCCTGATGGATGATAACGCATGGCGACACCGAGCTGCCATCGTGGAGGAATACCTTGAAATAGAAGATATCAAATGAATGGAGTGGCCTGCCTGTTCGCCAGGTCTAAATCCCATCGAGCACGTCTGGGATGCTCTCTGTCAAAGTATTGCTGCACGTCTTCGCACCCCTAGGGCACTTCAGGAGCTCCGACAGGCACTGCTGCAAGAATGGGAGGCTATAATCCAGCAGCTGCTCGACCACCTGATCCAGAGTATGTCAACTCGTCGTGCGGCTTGTGTACCCAAATTGATGTCATGGTACACGCGCAGGAAACAGTGGCGTTTTGTAGCACATGTGTTTCGGAACGATTTTCTCAACTTATCACCAATACCATGGACTTACAGATCTGTGTCGTGTGTGTTCCCTGTGTGCCTATGCTATTAGCGCCAGTTTTGTGTAGTGCCACGTTGTGTGGCACCACATTCTGCAATTATCCTTAATTTATGAGCATCAGTGTAAATATAAATGCAGATGTAGACATAGAGTGTTACAGTATCTAAGAAGCAGTGCAGCAACTGTGGTCGTTTCGGTATGGTTCAGTTATAAACATCTGAGGGTGTGTGGCCCATAATGGTTGTGAACTCATGCAACACAGTAGAACGTCACCCAGTTCTAAAATTAGAGCTGGGTTAAGTGTGAAATCATGTAGCTAGCTGTGGTGGTACACACTACCTGTAGCATACAAGAGGTGTAGAAACCTGCCTGCATTCCAAACTGCATCAAATGACATCGGCCCGTCCAGGCACATTATCACACAGGGTGAAAGCAGTGTGTTGGACTACTGACACCAAACAGATGTCTGTGGAGGGGGAGAATGCCCAGCATCCCTGACACACATCCTTTGCAATTTAGCTATCAGTGTACTGAGGTGAGGTGCAGTGCACGCTTTTCTGGATGATGGGTCAGAGCAGCAGAAGCTGTCAGTTGGACACAGTGGCCTACACATCAAGACTTGACTCTTGCGACACGTGCGCTGTGGGGCAGGTAGGGTTCATGCAAATTCTGTGAGCAGGCAATGCAAGTGGAATGTTTCTAAACAAACAAAATACATCTGCATACCTCCCTCATCCTTATCATACTATACATGACAGTAGCAAGTGTATGACAACCATACAGGTTGCGCTATGAATTGGTAATTCACTGCACATCTTGTTTTCTGCCCCACCCAGCCATCCACATTAGTGCTCTTCCCGCACTAGTGCTTGTATTGGGGGCACAATTGGCGACGTTTGTGGCGCAACTGGCATAACTCAGTGCAGTACGAGACAGGAACAAGGAGTCTTCGGCTGCCCAGCAACCTAGTCTACCAGCAGACCCAGAAAAAGGGCACTGTGACTGTGGCTGAGAAACTTTGGTTTCTTCAGTAATGGTTATTTCCAGTATGACATGGTACCATACACAAAAAACTTTTGTTCCTACCATACACCAATTTCTATTAACAGAACTTGCTCATTGACGATGGAAAGTTGCCAACATTGTCGATGTGTAAGCAAGCATAGATTTTGAATGGTGGAGCAAATACAGACTATCAGTGGCTTAAAACCTGCCATATTAGAGGATATACAGATTGTCCATAGATTACCAAACACATTTAATTGCTATGTATGAGTGACATGATGAATAGTCTACTAGTAGGTAGCTGTTCAATAATTTGTACAATATTTCTCGAACCATTCGTTACAGAATATTAGTTCAGTGTTGGCAACATGTAGAGTATACTAAGCTCACTCAATAGACATTATTTAAGGCCCAGCAGCTGACACACACACACACACACACACACACACACACACACACACACACACACACACACACACACACACACACACGCACACACAGAGTCATTTTTTGATGATACACACATAAAAAGTTTTTCATCAGCCTGGTTCTCGGAACTCCTGAAGATAGACGTTGACTGTGGATATTTTATCACAGACACAGTCCCTTTGAATTTTCAGAGATGTCACTAAACCCGCCCAAAGATGTAAACAACCATGCATGAGCAGCGCCTAGGAGATGGAGGGTGTCTGTCAGCCGATCAGTTCCTGTCATTCCACCAGGAAGGTGGTACACGCCTTGTCTGTAGTTCAACCATGCCTAAATGGTCAATACTGCGGTTCGATCCATCAGCATTATTACTTTCTGCCAGGAAAGGCTCTCAACAAGGGAAGTGTCCAGGCATCTTGAAGTGAAGCAAAACGATATTGTTCGGACATCGAGGAGATACAGAGAGACTGGAACTGTCAGAGACGTGCCTCGCTCTGGCCGCAAAACGGTGACTACTGCAGTGGATGACCGCTACCTACGGATTATGGCTCGGAGGAATCCTCACAGCAACGCCACCGTGTTGAATAATACTTTTCGTGCAGCCACAAGATGTCGTGTTACGACTCAAACTGTGCTCAATAGGCTGCATGATGCGCAACTTCACTCCTGACGTCCATGGCGAGGTCCATCTTTGCAACCACGACAGAATGCAGTGCGGTACAGATGAGCCCAACAACACACCGAATGGACCACTCAGGATTGGAATCATGTACTCTTCACCAATTAGGTTGCATATGCCTTCAACCAGACAATCGCCGGAGACGTGTTAGGAGGAAACCCGCTCAGGTCGAAAGCCTTAGACACACTGTCCAGCGAGTGCAGCAAGGTGGAGGTTCACTGATTTTTTCGGGTGGCATTGTGTGGAGACGACGTACGCTGCTGGTGGTCATGGCAGGCTTCATAACGGCTGTACAATGAATGCCATCCTCCGACCGATATTTCAACCATATCGGCAGCATGTTGGCCAGACATTCATCTTCATGGACGACAATTCGCGCCCTCATCGAGCCCATCTTGTGAATGACGTCCTTAAGGTTAATGACATCGCTCGACTGGAGTGGCTGACGTGTTCTCCAGACATGAACCCTATCGAACATGCCTGGGATAGTTTGTAAAAGGGCTGTTTGTGGACTATGTGACTCACCAACCACTCTGATGGATCTCGCCGAATCGCCGTTGAGGAGTGAGACAATCTGGACCAGCAGTGCCTTGATAAACTTGTGTATAGTATGTCATGATGAATACAGGCATGCATCAATGCAAGAGGACGTGCTACTGGGTATTAGAGGTACTGGTGTGTACAGCAATCTGGACCACCATCTCTATGGTCTCGCTGTGTGGTGGTACAACATGCAATGTGTGGTTTTCATGAGCAATAAAAAGGGCAGAAATGATGTTTATGTTGATCTCTATTCCAATTTTCTGTACAGGTTCTGGAACTCTCAGAACCGAAGTGATGAAAAACTTTTTTTGATGCATGTACAATAATATTTAATATACAATAATATTTAATATACAATAATATTTAATATACAATAATATTTAATAACATATTTAAGATATTTATTATATGATTATGTCATGATTCTTATGGTTGAAAAGGAATAAGACGTGGTATATCACAGTTCTGTAAAAGATATGCCAAAGCAAATAATAAATATATGAAAGATTATGAAGTAAAAAAAAAACTCAGAATATGTAGCATATTTAGATGCAAACAATTGATATAGTTATGGTATAAGTCAGTATTTATCATTTCGAGTATTGAGTGGAATGAACCAGGATCCTTTGATTGGCCTGAAAGCCTGAGTGAAAAGCAAGGTTCTAGAAAAATAAGTGATATTTCTGACAATTCCCGAGTTGTTAACATTTTATAAGTTGATTTGAAGTATCCAAAAGAACTATACAATTCACATAAAGATTTACAATTTGCTCCCAATAATAAAATTATACTAGGAACTTAAGGAATTATGTTAATGACTATTTTGAATAACAAACATAATTATGTAGTTCACTATAGAAATCTTAAGTTAATGATTATTTTGAATAACAAACATAATTATGTAGTTCACTATAGAAATCTTAAACAGAGTCTGATATTAGGAATGAAAAAACAAAAATAAATAGAGTCTTAAAATTGAAATAGAGTGACTGGTTGAAAAAGTATATAGACTTAAACACAGAAATGAGGATGAAATCAAGAAGGATTTTGAAAAAGACTTTTGCAAATTGATGACTAATTCTATGTCTGGAAAATGATGGAAAATGTAAGAAACAGAGCGAATATGAAATTAGTTTCAGATGGAGATAGGTGTGATGAATTAATATCTCAAGCAAACTTTAAACAAAAAACTATATTTGATGAAAATCTGATTGCCATAATGTGTGTAAGACAACAATCACATTTAGTAATTCCATCTGCATTGGTATGAGTAAACTTGATTTATCAATAGAACTGATGTAGGTTTTCACTATAATGTAATGAAACGAAAACACAGAGAAAATATTAATTTGTGTTTATGCAGTGTACAAACTGACGATTCCTATGAGGACAGGAAATCAGTGATTGATTTCTTTGACACAAGTAACAGTCCAACAGATAATATTTACAGTATATCAGAAGTAAACAAGAACATTTTAGGAAAAATGAAAGACTAATTTAATGGAAAGATAATGGAAGAATTCTGTACTTTGAGATCAAAAATGCATGCTTGTTAAATTGGTGACAAGGAAGAGAAGAAATCTAAAGGACTTAAAATATGAGTTGTTAAAAATGTTATATGCTTAGAAGATTACAAAGTTCGTTTGTTTAACGATAGAGAACAGTATAAGAAGGTGAATTTGATTGGAAGTTAAAAACATGAAATCTACATACTTGTGGTAAACAAGAAGGTACTGAGTCCTCATGACAGTAAATGATATGATCTGTAAAATAAAACAGATACATTACCATATGGACATTATGCAGTCTGGGACTTAAAACATTGTAAAAAAGCTAATAAAATTTTTTCTGTATAAATGGAAACATTTCTGAAAAAGCTTAACAATACTAATTTGTTACAAAGATTAGTGATTTACAAGTAAATGCATCATATAATATTAATGGTTGTGAATGTTTACCTACCAGATAAGGGGAAAAATGTTTGGATCTTGATACTGAATTTAAAAATACACTCCTGGAAATGGAAAAAAGAACACATTGACACCGGTGTGCCAGACCCACCATACTTGCTCCGGACACTGCAAGAGGGCTGTACAAGCAATGATCACAAGCACGGCACAGCAGACACACCAGGAACCGCGGTGTTGGCCGTCGAATGGCGCTAGCTGCGCAGCATTTGTGCACCGCCGCCGTCAGTGTCAGCCAGTTTGCCGTGGCATACGGAGCTCCATCGCAGTCTTTAACACTGGTAGCATGCCGCGACAGCGTGGACGTGAACCGTATGTGCAGTTGACGGACTTTGAGCGAGGGCGTATAGTGGGCATGCGGGAGGCCGGGTGGACGTACCACCGAATTGCTCAACACGTGGGGCGTGAGGTCTCCACAGTAGATCGATGTTGTCGCCAGTGGTCGGCGGAAGGTGCACGTGCCCGTCGACCTGGGACCGGACCACAGCGACGCACGGATGCACGCCAAGACCGTAGGATCCTACGCAGTGCCATAGGGGACCGCACCGCCACTTCCCAGCAAATTAGGGACACTGTTGCTCCTGGGGTATCGGCGAGGACCATTCGCAACCGTCTCCATGAAGCTGGGCTACGGTCCCGCACACCATTAGGCCGTCTTCCGCTCACGCCCCAACATCGTGCAGCCCGCCTCCAGTGGTGTCGCGACAGGCGTGAATGGAGGGACGAATGGAGACGTGTCGTCTTCAGCGATGAGAGTCGCTTCTGCCTTGGTGCCAATGATGGTCGTATGCGTGTTTGGCGCCGTGCAGGTGAGCGCCACAATCAGGACTGCATACGACCGAGGCACACAGGGCCAACACCCGGCATCATGGTGTGGGGAGCGATCTCTTACACTGGCCGTACACCACTGGTGATCGTTGAGGGGACACTGAATAGTGCACGGTACATCCAAACCGTCATCGAACCCATCGTGCTACCATTCCTAGACCGGCAAGGGAACTTGCTGTTCCAACAGGACAATGCACGTCCGCATGTATCCCGTGCCACCCAACGTGCTCTAGAAGGTGTAAGTCAACTACCCTGGCCAGCAAGATCTCCGGATCTGTCCCCCATTGAGCATGTTTGGGACTGGATGAAGCGTCGTCTCACGCGGTCTGCACGTCCAGCACGAACGCTGGTCCAATTGAGGCGCCAGGTGGAAATGGCATGGCAAGCCGTTCCACAGGACTACATCCAGCATCTCTACGATCGTCTCCATGGGAGAATAGCAGCCTGCATTGCTGCGAAAGGTGGATATACACTGTACTAGTGCCGACATTGTGCATGCTCTGTTGCCTGTGTCTATGTGCCTGTGGTTCTGTCAGTGTGATCATGTGATGTATCTGACCCCAGGAATGTGTCAATAAAGTTTCCCCTTCCTGGGACAATGAATTCACGGTGTTCTTATTTCAATTTCCAGGAGTGTATTTTAGCTCATAGATATTTAAAAGTAATTAGTAACTGGAATCTGCAATTTGCTGAAGAAGAGAATATTAAAATGAGGTATAAGGGAATGAAGAAACTTAAAAGTAAGGATACAGAATTAAATGATTTGGAATTCACTCATTGAATTTTTTTTTTTAATTCAGTTGTTACTATTAAATTTTATGGTCTTTAAATGGACAATACCATGGAGTGTAGTCAGTATATGGATAAAAAAGTATCAAACAAATGGGTATCATAACATATGTAAAGAATATGATAAAAAGTAAAACTACCTGTGTATGCAGTAGAACCCGAAATAAAACTTGTCTCAAAGTTTTATGGCTACTCAGGAAGAAAGAATTAGTAGAAATTTAGGTAAATAACACATACCAAAGAACAGTTAATTTTTTTAGTTTGATAACTTATCTTTATAGACTTTTATGAGCTGAATCCAAATCTGCCTTGGTTTTTTGTATCACCCATATTTTTCGAGCAATATCCTTTTTAATATATAGTATAAAAATCCTATGCTATATGGAAAATGGGGAAATTAATGAAATGCTTTGTTACAACATGAGCATGGTTTGTGTTTACAGTAAGCTACTTAAAACAATGATATATGTTAATGTAGGTTTCACTTGTCAGCTGGAATTAGTTTGTATTTTCTTTCTCTTTTTTCTTTGAAGCTTCTTGTGTAACTTTTTCTATAATGAGTCGCTTGCTGAACTTCTCAGTGAAGTGACCAACAGTAGTCCCCCATCACGTTGGTGTTCCAATGGCCTTGGTAGCGTTTTTCCCTCACTTCAATGTCCTGGTCAAAACGCTCTCCTTGCACCTCACTAACATCTCCCATATTTTCTGGGAAGTAATCAAGGTGACTGTTCAAAAAGTGAGCTTTCAGGCTCATTAAACATGCTAAAGTTTTAAACTTGTTTAACATTGTAGCTATAATAGAAACATATTATGGGTCTTTTTCATCTTCTAAGAACTTTGTAACGACTTGCTTGAATGATACCCATGCTTCTTTCTCATTTAAGGTCATTGTGGATTCAAAGTTAACATCAAACATCAATTTTCTAATGTCAGGTACAATAAAGACTCCTTCCTTTAGTTTAGCACCTGAAATGTGTGGAAACTTTTCGCAGAGATATTTAAAACATGGTCTATCTTTAGGCAAAGCCTTTAAAAACTGTTTCATTAGGACTAACTTTACATGTAGAGGTGGTAGGAGTACGTTTTTTGGATCTACAAGATATTTGCATAGAATGTTCTTCTCACCAGGTTTTAAAGACTCCCTTACAAGCCAGTTCTTTCTGCACCAGTGTTGATACCTAGCCTTACTGTCCCATTTACACAAGAAATATAGAAGTCACCTTTCTGACCACAGAGCATGCATGTTACTTTTAGATTGCCACATATCATCCAACCATGAGCAGAATAGCCTATTTTATTTAGCACTATTTCTACGTTTTCATAGCTTTCTTTCATCTATACAGAATGTCCAACAGGTGTAGATACGTACTTGTTAACACTGTGTAATAAAACAGCCTTTAAACTAGTTTTGGATGAATCAATAAATAGCCTTCAGTCTTCCTTTTTGTATTACTTTATCTTCGTCGTTTACCAGCCATGGCTGGACAGACTGTGTCACAAATACAATGTTTATCAACTAACATTTATACAACACCATATACAAAATTTATATTACAAATAAAAGAAAATATTCAATACCAAACTCATTCGTCAGACTGGGAATGTCTGAGCAGTACACTAAATCACCTTCCTGCTGAAAAAATTCTATAAATGTGTATGCTGGATCCAACTGCCAATAAGTTCTTTTCTTTTAATCTAAAGCCAACCAATTCAGATTTTTCTTTCGTGAAGTCCAGATCCCTAACCAAACCGTTAAGGTCAGCCTGAGTAAACAATTTGGCCTCTTGACATTCTGTATTACAACGGAATTCATTATCATCTGGTTCATATAAATCACATTGTACATCAGAAAATACTTCAGTTGGAATAGGATTTAAATCAGCTGGTGGTTCTGGAACCGGCAAATCTGCACCATGCCCTACTGGTTGGATGGTAGATGGAAGGTTAGGGTAACTTATTATCTTCTTGTAGGAATCATCAGAATGATTTCTTGTCTCTCTCTATATCGTAGGAACAGCAAATCTAAAGGCTTCTTTTCTCCTTTTTGGACCATTTTCTCAGATCTTCAACATACACATAACACACCTTATGCAGTGCCCAAGATTTATATTGATCACCAAGTTTAGATCCAAAGTATGATAGATAAACCTTTTTCACAAAGTCTAAAATGTTTATTTGTTGTTTTTAATCACAAATTCACCACAAATATAACAAAAACTGACAGCAGAGTTTTTATAACCATGATTAGACATTGTACTGAGCATGTACAGGAAACAGGAAAGTGAGGTTATGTTGTCAGTAAGCAAAACACCATTTGTTAACACAAAAATAGACTCAACCTTTTTTTGCCAGTTAATGTTTGTCAGCAGTGTTCTACATTCATTGCACCTCCTTCTATTTAAATTATTTTAACTATATAAAAACTGTTAAATTCTTTACAAATCGCTAACTGTAATAAATGTAACTGTAAAATGTGAAGAAATGAAATTACTATGAAATGAACACCCTTAGCTGCTTACAGACTTTGACATACCTCAACAGGGACAGATGAAAATGTGTGCCCCGACTGGGACTCGAACCCGGGATCTCCTGCTTACATGGCTGAGACACCGAGGACACAGAGGATAGTGCGACTGCAGGGATTTATCTCTGGCACGCCTCCCACGAAACCCACATTCTCAACGTATTGTCCCACAACGTATTGTCCATCTTTGGCCTGTGTAACTATTTCTCTTATTTCTTTAAATTTGATTTTTATTGTATTATGTCCACCTTTTTTATAAAAAAAGAAATTTTTTTATAATCAGTGAATGTAATATGAAAAATATTCATTCCTCTTAAATTTCTGTTTATTTTATAATAAAATATACATTTTAATGAAAATAAATAAGTTAGACCTGATATTTGGGGGATAGTAATAAAAAAACAGCATGTTCTACGTAAAATTTGTTATGAGAGTGAGTGAGTGAGTGAAACGAGTTTTATTTTAAATATTGATCTAGAACCTACTCTTCTTTACTACTTGAGGTGTAGCGACTGACTCCTCATCATTAGGTCAGCCACTCGAATTTCAATAGCCTCCGTCAGAACACAGTCCCAAAATGACGAGGTCTTTCTTAATATTCCCATTTCTTCATACTTCATTGAGACCCTGTAGCCATGCAATGTCTGTAGCTGCAGATTTTGTTGTTTGCTTAAGCTCTAACACCCGTCGTGTGGAGCTGCAAGTCGTCTTTCGGCATGTCTAGCTATGCAGGCGTTTTCAGAGGTGGACAGAAAATGCATTTAATATTACGTCGAGCCAGCGTTCTGCCGATTTTACCAGATAATTTGCCAGCATATGGCAGAGGTCTCATTGTCTTATCTTCCTCATTGTGTTCTTTTTGCTGAGCCTTTACATACTGCTTGAAACCAGGATTCCTCCCCCCCCCCCCCCACACCCCCCTCCCCATTCCCGCTCTTCCTTAACTCCCTTGGCAGGCTCTTCATCCAGTATCGCACAGGCCCTGTGTACCAATGCACATCATACCTCCACAATCAATGTGGGCGGCTTTCCTGTACATGTTGTATCCCACAGTGCCGTCCGTTTTGCGCTTGACTAACTCACCCAAAAAGGGCATTCTCTTCTAGCTCCACGAGAAATTTGATACTGGGGCACTGAGAGTTCAAATGCTGGAAGAACTCCAGAAGTTTTTCACTTCCATGTGGTCACAACACAAATGTGTCATCAACAAAGGCTTCAAGGCAGCTGCTTTCAGACCTTTCTCATCGAAATCCTCCATAAAGAAATTTGTCACATCCGATAATAGAGCACATCCATTGCGACGCCATTCGTATGTTCATAATAGTCGTCATTGAAGACAAAGAATGTTGATATGAAAACAAATTGAAAAAGATTAGTCGTTGTTGGGTTGAATTTCTTTCTGATTGTGTTGAGGAAGTTAGAAAACTGGACTCTGGTGAAGAGAGAGACCACATCAATGCTCACCATAAGGTCCTGGTCATGAAGGTGTAGTTCTAGTAGCTGTTAAATAAAATCTGTAGATTCCTGATGTGGTGCTGACTTTTACAAAGGAAGGGATTTAATACGCGTAGGTGTGCCTACATTATTCACAATTGGATGTAGTGGAACATCTTGTTGGTGAACTTTTGTAAACCGTAGAGCCTTGGTGGTGCAGCCGCTTTTGGTCGAACCTCAGCCGCCCATCACACCACGAGAAGCACTAATCCGGCCCTAGTAAGGGGAAGGGCCGATACACATGTCGGAAACTGGACGCAATACCTGAGGAAGTACACACACATCACTTACAGATGGCTTGTGTACTCTTGCCTGATTCTTGGGAAGATGTCTGTTGGGATAATGAGGACCGATATCGATACATACTACCAAATAAGTCTCCAAGTTCCAACGTCTGGCTGTGAGAGAGTAACACCCGCAAGAATAGCCATGACGAACGGTAATCAACGTCGGGGGAAAGAGATTGATGATGCAGCAAAATTAGTTTTGGAAAAGGGACAAAACTTCACACCATCACCCACTGCTGTACCAGGCGCAAATTGCATTAGTGGTATAGAACAAGTAATTGTCACCCTCTCCAAAGAAAGCGAAAGGAGTTGCGATTTGCGAAGTATGGAATGATCTTGTAATAGCCATTCTACTTGTGGGCAAAGGAAATGCCAATGTACTACTTCCGCTGTCACTGTACAACCACAAAATGTACAACTTACCGTAAGATCCAGTGTACAGGAAGCCTACCTACAGAGTGAAAAATAAGACCACTGAGATTTTATGTCAGTCCCTACCGAAGGAAATCGTTAAGAAACTTCGCCCATGAGCTGCTGCACCATCAAGTGTCTACAGCTTATCAAAAGTACACAAATTAGATATTGCTCTTCGTCCTATTGTGAGCAACATAGGCGCACCTAAGTACCAGTTGGCCAAATATCTAACGGCAGTATTATCAGCCTATATCTTTAAATTTCAGCACAACATCACAAACTCTGTGCATTTCATTCAACAGCTGTAAAAACTACGACTTGACGGTCAAGACCTTACGGTGAACTTCTATGGGGTCTCTGTCTTCAGCAGAGTATAACTTGTTGCCTCTCTGAAGTTGATCTTGGAGAAGTTCAACCCGACAATGACTAATCTCTTCCAGTTTGTTCTCACATCAACAGTCTCTCGTTTCGATGGCTACTATTATGAACAAGAAGATATCGTCGCCATGGGCTGCACTCTGTCACCGGTTACGGCAAACTTGTTTGAGAAGGATTTCGAAGAGAAGGGTCTGGAAACAGCTGCACTGAAGCCTCTATGCTTCTCCAAATACGTTGATGACACAATTGGGGAGGGGGGGAGGGGGTGGCCACATGGGAGTGAAAACTTCTAGAGTTTTCTCCAGCATTTTAAATCTTGGCACCTCAGTATCAAATTCACCAAGCAGCAGGAAAAGAATGGCGAACTCCTCTTTCTGGACCTCTTAGTCAAGCGCAAAACATGCAGCGCTATGGGACATAACATGTACAGGAAAGCCATCTACACCAATTTGTATCTCCACGCTGTCAGCTGCCATCATTCTTCACAGAGGTGAGGATGCGTTATGTACCCTGGTACACAGAGCCTGTGCAATGTCATACGAAGTAAGCCTACCAAGGAAGCTCAACCACTTTAAGGACATATTCAAGAAGGATGGATACGGCAGGAGACAAGTCCGACTACCTTCAGGCAGAAGATACAGACTCAGCAAATAGATCTCAACGAAGAGGATAAGACAATGGGCAAAATTTCTAATAAATTCGGCAGATCCTAACTCGTCCTAACATTAAACGCGTTTCCCGCCCATCTCCTAAAACGCCTGCAGTGCTATGCACGGTGAAAGACGATTTGGGCCTCTGTAAACTGTATTCCATGTAAATGCAGTAAGACATATATCAGGCAGACTGTGTGGACAATCGAAGAATGATGCAACGAACACAGAAGATACACTGAACTTAAGCAACCAACAAAATCTATGATTGCAGAAAGTTGCATGGCTACAGGGGACTGAATGAAGTATAAGAAACGTGTTAACGCAGACCTCATCGTTTTGGGGCTATGTTCAGAACGAGGCTATTGAAATTCGAGTGGCCAGTGGGCTAATCAACAGAGACAGTGGCTACCCGTCAAGCAAGGCTTGGGACTCAGCACTCAGCCAACTGCAGTCACAACATTGGTCAAGAGCCAATGGGGTTGCAGAAGCACTGAGGGATCGAGATTCGCACCCACACTTCGGCGATGCCACCACCCTCTACCAGTCCACCTGACTCATTGTGCGACCAGTGGATGGGGGGGTGGGGTGTTAGGGGTGAGGAGAGATCATAGTATAAAGGAAATGGGATGTTAAGAAGACGCTCGTTCTACAGGTGTCACACAGGTATGGACACAGATGACTTCGAAAATAGTGATGTGAACGACTAGAATTTTCATGTGCGCTTAGTAGAAACCTGGAGATGATGGAAACATACGCTGTCAAAATATCGTGTTACGAAGACAACTGCACCTGGTTGGTCACCTGAGAACATTACAAGCATAGACAAAACATGATTGGCGGTTTGTTATTCGAGAGGTACTACAGAAGAGTCAGGAAGACTGGGATCCTTGGTGGTTGATATAATGTGATAGTTTTAGCCAACAAATAAGACATGCTCTCATTATAAGGCAGCAGGCGGAATTATGGTCGAGAAATGCTCATCTGAAACTAAAGAGTGATTAGATTAGACTAGGTTTACTTTCATTCTAATTGATCCATAGTGAGGAGGTCCTCCAGGATGTTGAACATGTCAGAAAAACAACAATACATGACAAATATTTACAACAAAAACAAATAAGTTAATGTACCAGTCCACAGGTCCCAAGCAGAATGAGCGTCATTTTTTAATGAACACCATATGAAAGGATCATTTTACAAATACTAATGCACTGAATTTAAAATAAAAAAAGTTTTTTTATTTATTTATAAGGTAATAAGCATGTAATACAACTACTGAAATACTTATTTACAATGAACACATTACTACACTGAAATGGTGCAGAAGTTAGATTGTACTTACACACACACACACACACACACACACACACACACACACACACACACTTACTTACAATGAAAACATTACTGTTCTGAAATTGTGCAGAAGTTGTATTGTACTTTTATATATATATATATATATATATATATATATATATATATATATACACAAATCAGTTGGTTCTACTCAGTAATTCATCAATGGAGTAGAAGGCGTTGGCCACCAATAAATCCTTTAGGCTTCTCTTGAACTGAATTTCATTGGTTGTTAAGCTTCTTATGGCTGCTGGCAAGTTATTGAAATTGTGTGTTCCTGAATAATGCACACCTTTTTGTGCAAGACTAAGTGACTTTAAAGCCTTGTGAAGATTATTCTTATTTCTAGTGTTAATTCCACGAATTGAGCTGTTGGTTTGAAAAAGTGATATATTTTTAATGCCAAATTTCATTAAAAAATAAGTATATTGGGAAGCAGTGTTTAGTATCCCTAGTTCCCTAAACAGGCTTCTGCAGGATGTTCTTGAGTTTACACCACATATAACTCTTACTGCACGTTTTTGTGCCCAGAAAACTTTAGCTTGGCTTGATGAATTACCCCAAAAAATAATCCTATATGACATTATGGAATGAAAGTAAGCATATTATGCCAGCTTTTTCATTTTTATATCCCCTATGCCTGACACAATTCGTATTGCAAATAGAGATTTGTTAAGACGCTTCAGCAGTTTTGTGGTGTGCTTTTCCCAGTTGAATTTATTATCAAGCTGTAATCCCAAGAATTTAACACTGTCCACTTCTTCTATCTGCTTGTCATCGTATGTTAGGCATATACTCGTGGGACACCCCTTACAAGTTCTGAACTGCATGTGGTGTGTTTTATCGGAGTTTAGTGACAAATAATTGGCTAGGAACCAGTGATTAATGACCACAAATATTTTATTAGCTGATCTTTCTAAGGATACACTTGATTTGCTAATTATTGCAATGTTTGTATCATCGGCAAACAAAACGAACTTCGCATCTGGTAATGTTACTGATGAAAGATCATTGATATACACAAGAAAAAGTAAGGGCCCAATAATACCCTTTGTTTCCTGCCAGAGATATAGCAGAATTTCCTGCTACACTATACTATTCTAATTTGCTTAAAAGGATATTGTGATTTACACAGTCACATGTCTTTGACAGATCTCAAAATATACCAGTTGCTTGAAATTTTTCATCAAATGAATTAAGCACATTTTCATTGTAAGTGTAGATAGCCTCCTCAATATCAGAACCCCTTAGAAATCCGAACTGTGACTTCGACATTATGTTATTTGAGATAAGATGGTTATAAATCCGATTGTACATTACTTTTTCTAAAATTTTTGAGAATGCTGGAAAAAGTGAAATTGGACGAAATTTGATGCTATTTCTTTATCTCCCTTCTTAAACAGTGGCTTAACTTCAGCATATTTTAACCATTCAGGAAATATTTCACTGATAAATGACTGGTTACACAGGTAGCTTAATATGTTACTTAACTCAGAATCACATTCTTTAATTAGCTTAGCTGATATTTCATTATACCCAGTAGATGTTTTTCATTTTAAAGCTTTTATGATGGACATTATTTCTGCTGGGGTAGTGAGGGTCAAATTCATATTATGGAAGTGCGGAAAGGTGTTAGGAATTGAAGGTTGTGGGAGTTCCTGTATGTTTACTCGATACACAAATTATTGGGGTTGTAAAAGTAACAGAGGGTAATATAGAAGAGACAGCTCCAAGATCTTGTGAAAATGTGGGGTCTAAAGCATCTGAAGTGACAAAAGAAGTATGTGTGCTCCGTATGCATGTAAATGGGTGATTGAGTAACAACATGGAAGATATTGAATTTTATGCAGCAGTATCCAGCCCATTCGTTGATAATGGTTGTTGTTTTGAGGCTGTGGCGCCTGGTCCAGACGTCCAGGGAAGCAGATGTGCCACTAATTTTTGCGTTGCATGGAATGGAAATGCAGATGGTGATTGAAAGCAGATGCTATGGAGGATGCTCATTAAACTATTGATAATGTTAGTCAGTGTTGCAATATGTTGTATAATGAAAACATGCAGGCACACAAGCAATAAGTATGTTTCCAGTCAATGCAGTTAAACTAGTGCCTTAGGGCGCTACAATAACCCCCACTCCAGCTCCAAAGTTTGGCCTCCTGCACCTGTAGCATCACCACCTAACCTGCTCAGGCTCCAAATCCACTAAAAAGCCTGACCTGAGGGGTGACGACTACACTACCATTTCTTGGCTATTAGCAAAGGTGAACTTGACTTTCTCAACATTCACAGCTTGTGCATGATATATCATGGTAGAGAGATAACATGGACACAGATGACTTCAAAAATAGTGATATGAAAAACTAGTATTTTCATGTGTGCTTAGTAGAAAACTGTGCATATATAAAATGTTGGTTATTTTTCATAAGGTATAATACAGCCAAACTACAGGAAATATTAGTATTCAGTCTCTAAAGGAAGATTGTCAGGGCTCTGTATTTAATTATTAAGAGTCTGTGCTCTCACATAAAAAGGCACTGGAATTGGTTCCAGTATAAATGCTTTTTCAGAAATGAATGTGAAGGTAGTACAGTCGTTCAAGAAGGAATGTTTTACATTTTCTGAACATTTTGTTGACAATTAAGAATGTATTTGTACTGAAGTGATTCTGTTTCAATATTACCAACTGATTGACTGTTACATTAAGAATATATTATTCATATTGTATAAATTTTGCCCACAAAATCCAATTCAATGTCATTTCGATTTTATTAGGGCAGATACAGTTGTATAAACTTAGAAGGTGGAGTTACCTCAAGTACTGCAAACTACTGTTTGCAATAGATGATATTCTAAAAAAGGGTTGAAGATGAAGCAGAATATTTACTAAATTTATATTTTCCACTGTGTGTGACAGTATTAAAAGTGATTCTATTTTAGTATAAGGAGCTGGTTATCTTTGTAGTGTGAAAAATACAAAACACATCAAAAGTGTGGAAATTGTAAAAAAAAAGTACACTGTACGATTCCTTGTTGCTTGTAAATTTTCAATCAGTTACATGTGCATGTAACTTTCGTTGAAATGTAATAAATTTTATATCTGGAATATTTTTTCTTTGAGTGTTTCCTTTCTTAGTCCTTCTTTATTGCGTTACAAAGACAAAGACGAAATTTACTGATGATTTTATCTAGTACAATGTTTTGACATAAACATTAGTGGGGTATAAAAAAAGACTGTAGTAGTTGATATAAACATTAAGTGCCATGCGGGATTAGCCAAGCGGTCTAAGGCTCTGCAGTCATGGACTGTGCAGCTGGTCCCAGCGAAGGTTCGAGTCCTCCCTCGGGCATGAGTGTGTATGTTTGTCCTTAGGATAATTTAGGTTAAGTAGTGTGTAAGCTTAGGGACTGATACTTTTAGCAGTTAAGTGCTATAAGATTTCACACACATTTGAACATTAAGTATGAAAGCAGAGAGAACATTATGCAATGTGTGATGGAATTTTCAGTTCAGTATTTGGCGTAAACATTTCTATTTGTGTGTGTGTGAGCGACTGTATGTGCATTTTCTTAGCGAAACTTATTGACAGATGATCTAGTACTTTATAACCTGATGCTAAAGAAGCATATGGAAAATACTGAATTCTTTTTAAAACAACAAAAAAACAAAAAGTCTCCATGTGTGTGTGTGTGTGTGTGTGTGTGTGTGTGTGTGAGTGTTGTACCATTACCTCCTTTCTGCATAATTGTTGTGGTGTTGAATTAATATAGTTATTCCATGTAAGTCAGTGAAGATTGTTACATGTGGTTTGAAATATGTGCACAGGCGTCAGTCGCAACCTACAGCGATGATAATGTAATGTATCAGTTTAAATTTTACATATTGTATTTGGGAATGCTACGTATATTAAGGGCGCGAGTAGATGCGTCTTAAATATACGTAGTGTGACTTAATCTCAGTATGCAGTCAAATAGTTATTTATTGTTAATGGAAATGTTACACTCTCTTTCAATGAATGACAACATAACGTAACCTGCAACTAACACAAAGATAATACAGTGCATGAAATGAACTTTTTTCCCAGCAAATTAATTTAATTTTACACAGAAATAAAGCATGGTACAAACACCAGCGCATTATTAGGATAATTGCAAAGAATTTCTTTATCACTGTAATAACTGAGTTAAGTTTTTAATCCTTTGAATGAACTGCAAATATATTAAATAACAGGTGAAGCCTCATTTAAGCCTTGCAGTGTTAAATCTCTGAATAAGTTTCGTAATCAAAAATATTAACTAACTTTAATATTGAAATCTGACTGTAAAAATTCATAAAAGCACTTAGAATTATTTTCCTTTGCGAGTGAATCTTGCAAACACTGAAATATTTTTTAGTGCACGTAATGGTGGACTCAGCGCCAGTCGAAGCCAGATGGGCAATCGACAGCACTATTATTATTATCTTTAAATAAAGTTCACACAGAGTGAGAAATATTTTTGAAAGGAAACATAAGATACTTTCAATTAACAATATATTGTAACTTTAAAGTACAGACAGTGAACTACACATACATGGACCCACAGGTGAGAAAGAACAAACAGACGAAAAACAGAGAACAAACAGGGGGCGAGCAACATGGCTCTTTTGTATATATGTTACACTTGAAGTTCCATGCTTTCATAGAATGTATTGAAATACAGTACTTTTAATGGAAAATATTTACAATATTTGTCACAAAATATTATCAGACTCGACAAAATGACTTATAATATTACAGATATTACTACTTTCTTATTTTGCATTACCTTCATATCGGTAAATAAATAGCGTCATACATTAGATAGGCTTCCAGGTGACGTCATAGTATGTGTGTATGTTTCTGATAACAAAACTATTTGATAAATAATCAGATGCCACCATCTTGTGGTGTGATTAGCTGAATCTCAAATTTTTAAATTTACAGCTATGTGGCATAACTGATTTCTTAAAAATTTACCGCCATCCACCATCTTGCAATTTTTAAATTTCCTGCCTTACTCCATCCTTAATTTTTTTGATTTCACTCCATCCGACATCTTTAATACTTCAATTTCCCACTAGTCACCTTCTTGATGATGTCATGTTTTCAATGTCTTTGATGCTGTCAAAGGAAGAGGGGGGGGGGGGGGGTGTAGATTCTCTCAGGTACTAGTGATGTGGGAAGTGGTCCAGAATTGTCACAGCCAATACAAATCTTTAATCAGTCTTAAACTTCACAATATTACCCTTAAGACATTTAATATGCTTTGACAGGTCACAGAGTACATTTTTGTATCTGTCTCCTTGCTGTGCTACTGTTTGTTTTTAAAGTAATATACCTGTAATAATATGAGCAGCATAAATAGCTGAACTAAGGGGCTTCATTAATTCTAGCAAGTGGTTTCTCATCAAGGTTGGGATCATCGTGTGGTCTCAAAGACAACACCATTCGTTGGTGTTTTCAAATACTTCGCTACTGTGTTTGCAGTAGGAGGACTGGTACTACTTTTTATTTCTGTACTTGCATGGTCTGCAGTAAGAACAAAATTTTCATCTTATTTCAGTGTATGCACAGATCTTTTTTGTGTTGATGCGAGAAGAGCTTTTCAGAATGACATCCACTACCTATGGATTTCACAGATATCATTAACAGCATACACACTCCGTTATGTACTAGCACTGTGTGATGCTTACGGTAATCGGACTCTTTGTGGACAATACTTGTGCTATATGGAACTGATACAGCCATTATGTAAGATTAGCAGACAAAATGTGACCCTAAACACTAATATAAGTTGTGGCACTAAACTCGTGCATATGTGCCAGTATGTAGAGTCAACAGAGTAAGATGATTCGAATCGCAAAAAAAGAGGTGGAACTTCCTGACAGATTAAAACTGTGTGCTGGACTGAGATTCGAACAGTGAGGTTTACCTTTCCTCGAGCAAGTGCTCCGGCTACTGAGCTACCCAAGCACGACTCACTGCTCGTCCCTATCTCCCAGTTTCCAAACTTCACAACTCTCCAACGACTAGCAGTCCTGGAAGAAAGGTTACTGCGCAGCCTGGGGGATGTTTCCTAAGTGAGGTCCCGAGTTCCTCGGTCCAGCGCACAGTTTTAGTCTGTAAGGAAGTTTTATAAAAGCGCACCCTCAATGGCAGAGTGAAAATTTCATTCTGGAAACATCCCCCAGGGACTGCGGCTAAGCCGTATTTCCGCAATTTCCTTTCTTCCAGGAGAGCTAGCCTTGCAAGTCTCGCAGGAGAGCTTCTTTGACGTTTGGAAGGTAGAGGATGAGGTGCTGGTTGAAGTAAAGCTGTGAGGACGGGTCGTGAGTCGTGCTGGGCTATCTCAGTCACTAGAGTACTTCGTCACGAAATGCAAACGTCCCCATTTCGAGTCCTGGTCCGCCACACAGTTTTAATTTTCTGGAAAGTTTCATAACAGCACTCATTGCACAATGACAATTTCATTCGGGATGTAGCGTGTTTGGGCGTACACAGGACCACAACGCGTATGAAGTTGTCGGATTTGTTGATGTGTCGATGTCATCTGTTCAATGTGTATTGAAGGAAAGTTGTACCACTCGCAGTCCCGTAGTACTGTGTGAGAACAGTGGTCATGGAAAGATCGTAGCCATCATAAATGGAGTCGAGTGTCACACGTAGGCAATGACAATCGGTTTCATATCCAACAGGAATTGCTATTGACAGCGAATGCAGGTCTATTTGGACCAGTTTAAGAGCGATGAACTGCATTTAATGTACATCTGAGGTCGTGCAGCTCGCAAAAGGCCATTGCTCAGAGCAGCACATTCGGGGAGGGGTGGAAACACCGCAATAAATGTATGCTTCAACATAAATCCAGAGCCGGCCGGAGTGGCCGAGCGGTTAAAGGCGCTACAGTCTGGAACCGCACGACCACTACGGTCGCAGGTTCGAATCCTGCCTCGGGCATGGATGTGTGTGATGTCCTTAGGTTAGTTAGGTTTAAGTAGTTCTAAGTTCTAGGGGACTTATGACCACAGCAGTTGAGTCCCATAGTGCTCAGAGCCATTTGAACCATAAATCCAGATTGTACG
The DNA here is from genome assembly GCF_021461395.2 of Schistocerca americana. Lineage (NCBI taxonomy): Eukaryota > Metazoa > Arthropoda > Insecta > Orthoptera > Acrididae > Schistocerca > Schistocerca americana. The sequence goes on along the minus strand of NC_060126.1, from coordinate 396,927,627 downwards.
TATATAGATTGAAGCGATGGGTGAAAATTTGTACCAAAGCCGGGAATCTAAATTGGGTCCCCTCCTTACTAGGCAGGTGCGTTAGCCACTAAGCCAGCTTGGTAGTCCACACAGCTGCAAGGATTACCGTGGCGTGCCTTGCTCATGAAGCCAAATTCTTACTGCCACCCCAGCCCGCTTTAAATTCCCCCTTCCGCACAACAGAATTGCCGATGTCATCTCATATGCATAAGTACCCTGTACCTGGGTTTCAAATTTGATACTGCCCCCCCCCCCCCCTCCCGCCCCATTTACGTTCGATGGTTAGGTGCTATTCCGGGACATGAAGAGCGTCGGCAATTCTGTTTGTGTGAAAGGGGGAGTTTAAGGTACACTGGGGTGGAACCGAGAATACGGATGGAGGCGAGAGTGTGTCAGGGTAATCCGTGCGACTGCGTAAACTGCTGTCTCAAGATGGCTTAGTGGCTAAAGCATCCGCCTAGCAAGTAAGAGAGCTGCGTTCAATTCCCGGCCTTGGTACAAACTGTCAGTCGTCCTTGTATTTCTGTTCACAAAATCATATCTCTATGAGACCAGTAAAGTGGCTGAAATTATGTCATTTCATTTTTAAACGCAGATGCTAGCCGAGCCTGCAGGTTTCACTTTTGTATTTGATCACGAAACGCAAGCTGTGTAATATCCTCAGTAGGCTGCGTGCGAGCGTGGGGAAATTCTTGGTGCTCCTATAGTGGGTGCTTCCGTAACCGAGGTAGCCGAAATGTTTGACATTTCAAGAGACACCGTAACGAATTTTGTACCGCATACCGGGAAAGCGAGAAAACGTCATCCGCTAAGTCACAACACGGACGAAAGTGTGTGTTGACTGATCGTAAGGAACCGTCATTGAAGAGTATTATGATGAAAAATAAGGAGACAAAGGCTGCAAAGCTCACTGCAAAACTGAATGTCGCACTCGCGAACCCTGTCAGCACCAAAATATCAAGGGAGCCCCAAAGAAGGGAATTTGAGGGAGACCTGGGATTACAAAACCACTCACCAGTGATACAATGCCCATAGAAGGAAAACGTGGTGCCGAAGACATAAAACCTGAATTACAGATCAATGGAGGAAGTCACTCAGTTTCACACTGCTTCAAACTTCTGGGATGGCTTAAATCCCAAGAGTGAAACATGACCGGAGGGATTGGGGGGGGGGGGAGGGAGGGGGGAGGGGGGCGATTTGGTGAGCCAGACAGTGGTGTTCCGTGGGTCTCGTGTTGCTCTGCAAGGTCTCATTACTGTCAGGCTGTCAAAGATTGTGTGAGGCGTTTTGGCTGATGATAACCTTCCCATGGTACAGTGTTTGCTCCCCAATTGTGAAGCTGTGTTCCACCAAGATAATAGGACCCTGTCACACAGCTCGCAATGACCAGAACTGGGTCTGAGAGCACGGGGATGATTCTCTCGCCTCCCCTGGTCACCATAGTCGCCAGATCTCAAGCCTTTGTGGTCTACTTTTGAAAGAAGGGTTCGTGATCGCTATCGACCTCCATCATCGGTACCTGAAGTGCCTCTATTTTACAGGAGGAATGGTATAAGATTTCCTTGAAGAGCCATGTAGGACCTGTATTTACCTATTCTGAGCAGTTTTGAATGCAAACGGGTTTCCTAACCTACATTAGGCATGGAAATGTGTTGTAATTTAGATGTTTCCATGTTTTAATGCACCCCCTGAAAAGTTGCAAGCTTTAGTGGGCCTAGAGATGGTTTCAAAAATTCGATTCCATTTCTGGGGAGCTTTCCTTGTAAGTGCTCTTCATACCAGGAACGTATGTGTTCAGCTCTATGAAATAGGCTGTTGTCATCCTGGAAGATGGGAGCATTCACAGCATACTTATCATGAAGATGTAGAAGAAAGGGCAAGACTTGGTCACCAAGGGAGTCCCATAAGGCGCCTCTGTAACTGCTAAATTGAATGAGTGGGCCCAAGTCATGGTACGAAAAACACCCGCAAAACATCACTGAACCACCTCTGGCTTGAGCTACAACCTCCACACATTACACCCTGCAGCCATTCACGCAGGGGGGCCCCTTTGTTGCGAGTAATAGAAGAAAAAATTTTGAAATTTATATGATGGTATATACCCTTACAATAAGGAGTTTTGTGCAGATTGCTTGCGTAGTGTTATGGTTAAGGTACAGTCCTCACATGTAAAGGCTTCTGGCTTCGAATCTCATCAGGTGTTTTCAATTTCTTTTATTTTTAAATATTTAACAAAATGAGTTTGGTCTTTATTCATATTCTATTAATTTCCTCAAAAATAATTTTTTAGTATTTCTAATGCTTCGTTGCATCATATTAGTCACCATATTAATTTCTTCAGTTAGTATCGTTTATTGTTTCTATCATTCTATTTGCACTTGGAGTCTTCGTTAACGTGTTTTTAATTATTTTTGTGTATTAATTTCGATTTAATTCCTTCCCTTTTATCATCCTATGTTCTCGTCCAAGCTATTGCATTCATTATTTCTATTTCTGATTTTGCTTGAATTTCGTTACACTTATAACCTCTTCTTTCGTTTAAATCTTCAAGAGTCCAAGCAGAAAAAGAATGACAAAAAAATAAAAAACGACACCAACTGAAAAAGTTATATGGTGATAAAAATGACGTCACGTGACAAAGGAATAAAAATAAAAAATAGATTTAAATCAGTTAACTGGATAAAAATAATGATCAAATTCATTTCGATAAATTTTTGGACAACATGGTCGTGGAGATGAAGCAGCATTTAGTACGATTAATCAATTATTCAAAAAGTCTTAGTCGTATTTATTATTATTATACCGCATAGTTTCCTGCCGTTATGTAGACAGGAGTGACATCACCAGCAGTCGACCAATGGTGTAAACGCCCAGAAGATGACCCCTACGTCGGTTTGAAATCGATTGGCGGTATAATAATAATGATAATAATAACGATTTAGACTGTTTTTGAATAATTCATTTCGATAAAGATTTAAACATAAAAAATTTCAAAGTAGCTAATGAAATTCGAACCCACAGCCTTTTGGATGCGAGGTTTATACCTTTATCACCATGCTACACAAGCACATTATTTTTTCAAGGCTTTGTGGCATCATGCGAAATTCTGAATTTTTTTCTTCGATTACTCGCAAACGCGGGTGCACCAGGGTGAATGGCAGCGAGGTATGATACCCGGCGAGTGGCTTCAGCTGAATATGGGAGACCTAAGGAAACCTGTTGACTTTCTTACGCGCCGAATTGAGGCCATTATCGAGGGCAGAGGCGGTATTACGCGATATTAGCACAGTGTCTCATGATGATAATTATTAATTTTTCGGTGTGCTTACAATTTAAATGGATAGTTTTCAAAAATAATTCTAATGTATTGTTTATTTATCAGTTTCAGTTAATTCCATGACTACTTTTGACCTACCTGCATCATCTTCTGATCTATGTAGTTGCATCAGCAATTAGTCGTATCTGAATCAGAATCATACATCAGATTACCGTCAGTGACGTGTGAGTTAGTTAGTTACATCTTCCACAGATAATTTGAACGATTATTTTATAGAAATCATGTGAAACGAGTCAGTTTACAGGATATGACTAAGCAAATTGTGTTAACATTAATGAACACATTATTTTTTAGTACAAGTGTACTTAAAAACTAGTTTTTTTTCCTCAGGTTACGAGTTTTTAAAGAGAAATTTCTCCATGGAATAGAAGGAGTTGTCCAGAAGAAATGATTTGAGGTTAGATTTAAAACTTGTTTTTCTACCTGTCTGATATTTTGGACTGTGGGCCAATATTACATAATTTTTGCTCTCGCTCTTGTGCAATAAATACTATCTTTCCAATTATTTCATAAGACAGCATTGAGTGGAAATGTGCAAAATACGCCAGGAAGTTAATTCGTTTCTTTACTTGAATAGCAATAACATAAAAGCAAAAGCAGCTGAAAATACGATGTCTGCTACGGAGATATTTTTTTCAATTTCTTTGTGTGAGGCACCACATCCGTGTATTTCTTAAAGAACATTTCAAAGTTTTCCACCTCGGCTGTTTTTCATAAATATTCACTTTATTGTATCTTGCACGATTGGTCAATTTCGGCCTTAAAGACCATTTTCATGTGGAGTAGGTTTCAATGTGTTTTTCAATTATAACAGATAAGCTCTTTTTTATGTGTGTCATGAATTCATCATTTTGGTTGACTTTAGTGACACCCGCCACATAACTTTTTGAGTAATCGTTATTTTTATTTCTTGATTTACAGAAGTCGACGTTTGATTGCCAGATGGAACTTTTATTCAGCAATTATGAACATTCTCCTTCCATTAACTTTCATATTGTTCTCCATTATATTTATTCATTTCTTATGTGCCCTTACAGTCGTACAGTCCTTCGTGGATGCTTTTTGGACTGCTGTGAAGAAACAATTTTGTGCAGCAAGTTACGGTTTCTGAAGGAGGGTGTGGGGGGGGGGGGGGGGGGGGGAAGCAGGAAGCTATACAAGTCTTCAGATATCATAGAACAATGGGTGAAATACTGAACTTATTGCAGCCTACTCGAAAAAAGTATTAGTTAGAGAGCAGTTTCTTGTGGACAGGGGTCTTGCTTACAACGGGCACTGGGCACTGATTTAGGGAATCCAGAGACCTTGAGCTGCAGGGTGGTGAGTGACGTCAACTTTGTAGTACTACGAAATCTGGGAGTGTTCAGCGAAACCTTCTGGGCTATAAAGGTCTGATTAAAAGGTCTGCAAGTACTGTACGCACGAAAAGTAACTGAGGAGCTTAGAAGTCACGGGGCGAAAGTGCACCGAGCGAGGCTGTGCAGTGGTTAGCATACTGGACTCGCATTCGGGAAGACAACGTTTCAAATCTACATCCGGCCATCGAGATTTAGGTTTTTCGTGATTCAAACGAGTGTCAGGACGGTTTCTTTGAAAAGACATGATCGGTTACCTTCCCTACCGTTCCAAAGTAATCCAAGCTTGTGATCCATCTCTAATGACCTCGATTTCGACGGGACGTTAAACGCTAATCTTCCTTTTTTTAGGTGTAGAGCACAATGAAACGTACTTTACCACGATTTAAGGAAAATAAGTGCAAAGTTGAGCAAATGGCCCTTTCTGTGGTTGGATGTAATCTGGTATGTAATACAGTTTCCATTTTGTCTGTACATCGACATTAACGTCAAAGAGTTAAATACTCTGAATGTATATCGATTAGTTGACGTTCAGAAATTCATTAATAGAGCATAGCACTTATTTCATTTGGATCCTGTACTGTAAATTGTAATATGACAATGTAAAGCAGGTAAACACAGGATTCTTCTGTACTCTCACAAAAATGACTGCAAAAAACCAAAATCTTTCACATGTGAAGAATCTACACTTCTGACTCAGGCTGCGCCGCAAAAGTACGCGCAGATCTCCATTACATTCTAGTTTGTGGTACTACTGTCGTCTTTGATAACCGCTTCGGCTCTCCTCTTCGTGAGGGAGATTTATGTTAAATCAATGGTAGCTTGATGGAATGAAGCACCATGTCCGTGATGTATTTCATGTGTATTGGATTTTCCACCGTATGCTTCGTATACCTTTCACTGTGTTGTAGTTCAGGATTTCAGCTGTTTTGAAGTCTGTCTTCTACATCCTTATGATAGCAAACGTTTTGGAAGCTTTAGCAACTAACTGTAGCCATTGTTCTGGGACATATATATCTCGCTAACACTGATGTTTACTTTTATCGATTATCGTGAAATCTAGATCACATTCGTTAAAAGAGCGTCCTCCCTTCAAGTACTTATGGGTATTAGTTCCAATTGATAAACTGTTCAAGACTCGCAGTCTTAATTTCGCCACATGGTGGGTTTCGTTTTGCTCAACACAGTTGTCACTAAACATTTCATTGTGCTCCGCACCTAGACGTAGTACTACCAGGAAATTCAGTAATCAACAGTTTATTCGTAGCGACCACGATAAAGTTCATCCACACTCTTAATCTTCATTGTGTGATTCAGTTTTCAGTGATTTCCCCCCAAAAAATTCTGCTGAAAATCTTGCCTGCAAAAACCTTTCCAAAATAAGAATTCATTTCAGCATCCATATTCATCACTCCCGAATGAAAGCCGACTGCCTGTGAGTGTCAACATTTTGGGGTTCATGGTTGTCTCAACTGCTCACCAAGCAATGCATTTACAATCATTCTTAGTAAGAGTACTTATTTCTGCAGCTACATTTCAGCACCTGCTTGACTTGCAACAAAACCCTGCTCATTCTTTCGGTAGACTTTGATACCCATTCATGTGTGCAACGAACGTTATGCACATGGAACCTGCACTTACACCAAGGGCTTCTAGGCGCCTCAATTGAAAGCATTTCACAACTCATCTCAAAGCGTGTGTCCAGTTCTATGAATCTGTGTACTATGAGCAGTTCACTTGTATGCTTGATTTGTATTTACCGTATGAGTACGCCGACAGTAAACTGTTCGCTAATTGTTTTTAAGACGTCACTTTCAGTGTTTCATGAAATTGTGGTCGGTACGAAGTGACTGATTCTAAACAGATCTTATTGATATTACAGATTGTTTCATGAATCATTGATCTCTAACAACTTCCTTTTTTAACACAAAATAGGTTTATCGTGGTTGGTCTCTCTGAGGACCGAGCGAGGTGGCGCAGTGGTTTGCACACTGGACTCAACTTTTCATAACTGGGATTCACAGTCATGTGAAATTTCTTGAAAGATATCATTTTTACGCCAGTGACTGTTAAACTTTTTATTTCCACTATTGCAATTTCGGCCTTAGGCCATTATCAAGTGCAGATGTTTTGGCTTTAAGCCAAATGTGTCAGCTTGTATAAAGTACACATGGCTTAAAGTTCAAATGGTTCAAATGGCTCTGAGCACTATGGCACTTAATTTCTAAGGTCATCAGTCCCCTAGAACTAAGAACTACTTACACCTAACTAAGCTAAGGACATCACACACATCCATGCCCGAGGCAGGATTCGAACCGCTCGGCCACTCCGGCCGGCCATGGCTTAAACCTAAAACATCTGCACTTGATAATGGCCTAAGGCCGAAATTGCAATAGAGGAAATAGAAAGTTTAACAGTCACTGGCGTAAATATGATGTCTTTCAAGGCACTGGACTCACATTCGGGAGGACGAAGGTTCAATCCCGCGTCCGGCCATCCTGATTTAGGTTTTCCGTGATTTCCCTAAATTGCTTCAGGCAAATGCCTGGGCGATTCCTTTGAAAGGGCACGGCCGACTTCCTTCCCCATCCTTCCCTAATTCGATGAGACCAATGACCTCTCTGTTTGGTCTCTTCCACCAGATCAACCCAAGTTCTTTCTCTGTAATAAGTTATCCAATTTTTATGAAATTGTAATCATTCTGTTTGTCTGTACATGAACATCACATCTACTGATTTCCATCGCATTCCGATAATTCCTCCGTATTTTATATTTTATTTATTTATTTATGTCTTAGAGTGTATATGGGAGTAACGCTCGACAGAACTCTTATACTCAAAAACCATTATAAGAACAATGAAATGAAAGTATCCACACAAAAAATCTCATTCGTTAAATTGGTAGTGTGAAATATGGCTTACGCCGTTAAACAGTCCGTCTGTGTTGTTCTGCTGCTGAATATGCCTCTCCAATCTGCTACAGACCATCGTATATCATATTTGGATACAGCGTCAATGAAACATGCAGGCTGATTACAGATTGTCTCAAGCCTACTCCAACAAATAAACTTTGTTACGTAGCTGGACTAGCGACACCCCTTGTACGCAGTTAAGTGGCTGCTAAGGTTTCAGTGCTGATGATACGGATTGTGGATATGATCAAGAACAAACTACAAGCCCCTTGCTTCGGTGCCTTCTGCTCCCAACTTACTGCTCGAAAAATGATGCCGCACATGCTATCCAAGTGCCTTGGAGGTTGCTATGTTCTGGGTACACGGTACGTGAAGATACTAGTTCGCTATGTGTGTTGTATTTCACCAGTATAAATTATATACTTCCTGATTTGATTATCGGAAGGTATATTTGTATGCTTCTAGCTCCAGAATAAATGAGGGTACTGAACTATAGATGATGACGAAAATCTCAGGCGAATCGTAAAGGGCACTATTAACTGTGATTTTTTCTGCCTGCCTTTCCAATGACATTGAAATTAAAACTTACAAATAATATTCAAACATTTCATTACGATAGCAAAATATACTTGCCGATACTGACTAACCAACAATATGAAAATATAATTCTGTAAATAAATTTTAATGGGTAGTTGCTACCGTTACTTACTAACCCTTTTAATTACTAAAGCCACGGTTTCCAGAGTTTCGTAAATATTCACTATGGATGTAGTTAGATAAGTGAGTGTTCCGAAGCATCTTCATACATGTCACCTTTCAGAGTTAATGCTTAAGATAAGAAACACAGATTTTTTTGTGTAGTGGTATTAGAAAGAATTTATATTTAATGTGAAACTAATGTTGTTAGAATCCTCTCCTGTGACTTAAATAAACAAAAATAATATATGTTCGCAGGAGTGCGAATGAAAAAGTGGAATCGTTAGGCGCGACTGTCTTCTTGATTCTTCATATTTGTGACTTTTAGATAAAAAAAAATGACTATTATTTTGTTGTTGACCAGTAACAAAAAAAATTCACTTCTTACATCCCTTCGAGTCCGGAACGCACAGGATCTTGATTTAGTCCGTCGAAAGCGTTGTTGTAGGGTACTTCTGAGTAACAAGAAGTATTTTGTCAGCCTGGACACTATAAGTAATATACAATGTTTGAATCTGATGAGAATTCCTAATGAGCAACTGATCAGCTATTATGAAGTTATCTTCGATCGTCTTTTGTTTCTTCTTTTACTTGATTTTTGTTTAGACATCATATTAGTATACGTTGGTGGCGGCTGTAAGAAACCTATGAAAGGTGCGAAACAGAATTCTACTAACATGTAAACATCCACTAAGTGGATAATGGGATGAACGTTTTTTATGTGCTCTTGGCGGAGACGTTTTTAGACTCATATCCATGTTTTCCTGTGTCAGGTCGAGAAGATGTTGAAAGAATATTTATGGGAAGCAAGGTCTGTGGGTACGTCACGAACTCTGAGGTAAACATTGTAGCGTATTTCACACGCTAGTTTGGAGTACATTTCCGTGTCATGACTGGAGATAAAGGATTGTCAAAGAGCAAGACAACAATGGAATTCATGTTTTGTAAGGAAATTTATTACATTTAGTTGTATTCATCACTCATGCAGCAAAGAGACTATGTTTACAAGAATTGTAGAAAAAAAATTCAGTCTGAAATTTCACATTCGACTTCACACGTAAGAAGTTTTACACACATTTTACAAGTTAAAAGATAACGCTGAAATTTACCTTGTAAATTGGTTTAATAATTACAATTCTAGTCTCTGATACTACTATTATGGGAAGAATTATAAACTCCAACCAGTAATAGTTAACACAAAGTAAATGCATTCCTTTAACATGGATCAGGAAGCGAGATGTAGTTCGCTAGTGATGATCTTTCCTGAAATAAAAAGTATTTTTACTGTGCATGACTTAGCAGTGTAGTTTAATTAACGATGTGATCGATATGGCGCTGTTCCGTAGATATATATGTATATATATATATATGTTTCCATTTTGTCAGCGCTTGGGGAAGGTCGGATATTCGGTAACACACCGTAACGAACGAATCCTTCCGGGTAAGCATTCGGTATATTGGATGTCGTAAATGATTTTTCTCGCTGTCTTCTTTTTTTACGAAGTACTACGCGTGAGTGAAAATGACTGAGGAACGATTACTCTTAAACGAGACAAGACTAAACATCATTTTCACTGCCGTAAACGAAATAATAATCACAACACATACACGACAGACGACCTTTTAAAGATCATATTTCAGGTGCACTGACTGGTGTGCCTCTAGGTGTACCTAAGCATTAAATTTATTGTATAAATATCTAGAATGAATGGATTATATCGTATATGTGAGACAGCTGTGAAGACGACACGGCGTACTTGCTACAACAGCGTAGATTTTTATGCGAGCTAAGGTAAGAACGTTGTCACGGTAGAGAGGGTATTTTTACAGATGCATTGTCGATTTACGGTTGTTGTAGGTTCGAGTCGAGTGACTTACAGCGGTGATAGATCGTCGCTATTTACTTTATAACCGTAATGCGTGCTTTCTGAGATGTTAAACACGACATACTGCATAGTTTAGGGATATTTGTTTTTTTAACATTTTTCACGCTTGAATAACTTTAGCGTTGTATCGATCTGTTAAGTTTGGCCAAATATGATAGTAGTAGGCAAGCTTTGTGATGGTTCCGAGACAGTAGCGGACACACATTTGGTGAAAAATCGCGAGGCGGCAGGATAGGAGGAACAGAGAGGTGAGGCAAGAAAGAAGTAGAAAGGACAGTCCTTTTTTTTTTGTAGGAAAGAAGTGAAGCGGTGTTTCACGTAGATTGCTGGCTGCCCGACGCGTGCTGTCCGGGCGAAGCAAGACGTCGGTTCTGCTCGCGAGGTCAATCGACTGAGGGCGAAGAAAGCCGATCCGAGGTTCACGTGGGGTAGGCGAAGGATGATTTTTGACGCGTCGGGCAGCGACGCGAGGATTTACGGCGAAGGTGAGGGATGCGAGCCGCGGGGGCTGGGGGTGCTACTGTCGGTGCGGCGGGCGGGCGCGGGCGCCGGCGCCGCTTAGGCCTTCTTCTCCTTGTCGGCCGCGGGGGCGGCGGTGGGGATCTCGGGGTACTCCAGCTTCACACCGGGCTCGCACTCGATGATGGGGCAGCAGCCGGGGAAGGGCGCCGTCTTGTTCGTCTTGTCGCTGAGCTTGCACTTGGGGTTGGCCTTGGGCAGAGGGCCGCAGTCCTCGACCAGCTCGAACAGCCTGCCGGCGTTCTCTCCCTCGCCCGGGGTGCACGTGGAGCGGCCGCAGAAGGGGGTCAGGTCCCAGGTCTGGCCGGGCTCCACGAAGCCGCAGCGCGTCGACGCGAAGCACATGCCGGGGAAGTCTGCAACAGGAGCGCCACGTTAAGTCCAGCACTCGAAATGACTCGCGACTGCACAGTTTCACATGCGGCTCAGGAACGCTTTAAGGCAGGGCTTCCCAACGTGTGGTCCGCGGACCCCTTAGGGGTCCGCCGGCTCTTTCTAGGGGGTCCGCGGCCACCTTCCACCAAATCGTGTAAAATAATGAGTAAAGTTATTGAATAAAAATGTGAAAATCAAATTCATCACTATTTTTTTTTCGTGTAAAAAACATGTGTACTTTTACTTCAGGTCGTATTCCCAAGCAGCCTTTGCGGTTCCTAAGTGAGAAAGCATACACAGTTTAGTGCCGGAGAATGCGGCTTCTCTGATCGACTGTTCGCAACAATACGGGGGTCGTTTGTGCACCGGCTCACGGCGCTAGATACGCGGAAACCTTTTACGCATGTGCGGAGCGAGCTTCGTCGACCAATCCCAGCGCTCGCTGGCACGTATGCGGCCCCAGGCATCATTGAATGTTGGACGACCAAAGGAAGACACTACAGACATTTGAACGTTTTTCTTCGGATTTCACGAAAAACCAAAGACACACACACACACACACACACACACACACACACACAAATGTTACGAAATACGCATGCTCCTTACACAACAGTAGCCAAATAGTGGAAGTGAACAGTCCGTAAGCGGCAGCTTGTCAACAGCGGACAGTTTGGACGTGACATTGATTGCTCTTGGAGGAAGACAGCTCCATCGTGTGAAATTTCAATTACCAAGTAATTTTAACCACGCTATAGTGTGTTGAACAAAGGGAGTAAATCCATTAGTAACTGTCTGGATACAGTGGGAATTCAAATTGGATCGTTAATTTCAAGTTGTTTTCATTCATCTCCAAACCAAAGCCAAAGAGTATTGATACTTCGGGGGGGGGGAATTGGGAACATGGCAGATAGCACTTGAATTAAGAAGCTTTCAGTTCCCATGGGTTTCGCTCTGAAATTTAAAGTTACTGTGCTCTTGACTGACTAGGGGTCCGCCATGGATTTTCGACTGAAGAAGGGGTCCGCCAGCTGAAAAGGTTGGGAAGCCCTGCTTTAAGGTATTGTGGGATTTCAAGAACATCTATTACACAAATGCTGACCCCAGGCCCCTCCTATCCGCATCCTCCACTGACAAGGGAACCTCCCCATCGCACCCCTCTCAGATTTACTTATAAGTTGGCACAGTGGACAGGCCTTGAAAAACTGAACGCAGATCTATCGAGAAAACAGGAAGAAGTTGTGTGGAACTATGAAAAAAATAAGCAAAATATACAAAGTAAGTAGTCCATGCGCAAGATAGGCAACATCAAGGAGCCCGCGAGATCAGGAACGCCGTGGTCCCGTGGTTAGAGTGAGCAGCAGTGGATCGAGAGGTCCTGGGTTCAAGTCATCTCTTGAGTGAAGAGTTTTAATTTTTTATTTTCAGACAATTATTATCTGTCAGCAGTGTCGTATAGAATATATCAGACGTGTTTTCCTGTGGAGGAATCGGTTGACCTATGACCTTGCGATCAAATGTTTTCGGTTCCCATTGGAGAGGCACGTCCTTTCGTCTACTAATCGCACCGTTTTGCGGTGCGGTCGCAAAACACAGACACTAAACTTATTTCAGTGAACAGAGACGTCAATGAACGAACGGACAGATCATAACTTTGCGAAAATAAAGAAAATAAATTTTTCACTCGAGGGAAAAATTGAACCAAGGACCTCTCGTTTCTCAGCTGCTCACACTGACCACGGGACCACGGAGCTCCTACGCTCATGCTCTCCTTGATGTTGCTTATGTCGCACATGGACTACTCACTTTGTATATTTTGCTTATTTTTTTATAGTTCCACACAACTTCCTCCTGTTTTCTTGATTGATCTGTGTTTAGTTTTTCAAGGGCTACCCACTGTGCCAACTTATAACTAAATCTGAGGGGGGTGCGATGGGGAGGTTCCCTTGTGAGGATGACACGGCGGTCGGATGGTCCCGGTAGGCTACTCGTGGCCTGAAGACGGAGTGCTTTTTATTACACAAATAATTATTCCTTTTTGTGTTCAAAAGTGAAACAGCACCTTTGTCCCGCTAGTAGTGGGTACATACACTCAGTTCTTATTACACTCAGTGCTTACTTTCTAGAAGTTAGATTTTGGAGAAAAGAGAAGTCACGTAAACGTAAATACCGTGGTGAAGGCATTGTAATATTAACATGTAGTGTTAGAAATTAAAAGCTGCAGATTCTCAATTGTTAACAGTTAGAAATATGACCTACTAATGCACTTAGGTGGTAGGTTAAATTGTATAATTATAATGTTTGAAAAAAAAAAAAACGTAAATACCGACGGGAGAAGCGCTACTTGGGAATTACCATCGATGAAAGGTGTAACTTCGGAAGGCACATTGAATCCGTGACCCAAAGAGCATTACAAGCACTTAATAACCTCATCTCGATAGGTCATAAAGGGCAGCGGCCTTGCCGCAGTGGCTACACCGGTTCCCGTGAGATCACCGAAGTTAAGCGCTGTTGGGCGTGGCCGGCACTTGGATGGGCGACCTTTCAACCGCCATGCGCTGTTGCCATTTTTCGGGGTGCACTCAGCCTCGTGATGACCCTAGTCGTGCCCCCTACATCCAGTCAATTTGAATCAAGTCGAGGGGAAGTTTGTACCGTCCCCCCGTAAGCAAAGACTGGAAGGCCGACAGCTAAATGGAACACATAGCGATCTCCATAACGTAACCAATCCTGAAGACAATATTATAGAAAGAGACGCGGAAGTAAACGAAATTGAGATGTGAGATATGATACTGTGAGAGGAATCTCACAGAGTTCTGAAAGAGCTAAGTCGAAACGAGTCCGCTGGAGTGGGTGACATTCACCCAGAATTACTGAGATCCTCGGAGAACTATCCGTGACAAAAATATTCCATCTGGTGTGCATGATATATCAGGCAGGTGAAACACCGCAACACTTCGAGAAGAATATAACAATTCCTGTTCCAAAGAAGGCAGGCGCTAACAGATGTGAATATTACCGTACCACAAGACTAATAAATAATAGTTGCAAAATACTGATACTAATTATTTTCAAAAGAATGGAAAAACTAGAAGACGCCTACCTCGGGGATGTCTGCATAAATGCAGGAATACGCGAGACTGTACCGTCCCTTCGGCGAAAGAGTGACAGAATACGTTTATAGGTTCTGTAGATTTAGAGAGAGATCTTGATAGTGCTGACGCGAACACTCTTTGAATTCTGAAGGTATTAGGTGTAAAATGCAGCGAGCGGCAAGTTATCTACAACTTTTACATAAACCATACTACAGTCATAAAGAGTCGATGGGTATGAGAGGGAAGAGGTAGTTGAGAAGCGGGTGAGGCAAGGTCCCGATGTTATTCAGTTTGTACACGACACGCAGTAAAGAGAACCAATGAGAAATTTAGAAAGGCAATTAAAGTTGAGGGAGAATGAACAAAAACTATGCGGTTTTCCGATGCCAATATACTTTTCTCAGCGATGGCAATGGAGTTGGAAGAGAAATTGAGCGGATGTTAGCCTCTTGAAAAGAGGTCATAACGTGAATATCAACAAAACTGAAACGAGGGTAATCGAGTGTAATCCAATTAAACCAGGTGATACTGCGGGAATTAGATTAGGAAGTGAGACCCTAAAAGCAGGCAGTTAAATAATTGACGATGGCCGAACTAGCGCGGATATGAAATGTAGGCTCGCAATAGTCAGAAAATCTTTTTTGTAAGAGAAATCTGTTAACATTGAATATAAATGTGAGTGTTAGGAAGTCTTTTCTGGACGTATTTGTATGTAAAGTAGCCTTTTACGGAAACGAAACACGTACGATAATCTTTCCGGACAAGAAGAGAATAGAAGTTTCAGAAAATGTGATGCTGCAGAAGAATGCGGAATATTAGATAGGTGAATCAATTAACTATTAAAAGAAGGTATCGGTTGATAGGACAGATGCTGCGGCATCGAGGAATTGTCAGTTTGTTGATAAAGGAAGTGGAAGGAATGAACGAAAATACTGGGCAGGAGCTATTTAAGAACGATATTGCCCTGCCTTGCTGAGTAGTTTCCGCACGGTCTGTTCCTGGGCTACAAATTCGTGAGATAAAGTACGTACTGACTCATAAGATAAGGTTGATACGTGACAGACAGCTACCCGGAAACTTTAGTGACAACTTGTGTTATCGTTACTGGGAAAAGAGAAATGGTGATTACTGACGCACGCCTCACGTGTAGTGGTTGATAAGTATCGCCAACGACAAACTGTTGTTGCGCACCAGAGAATGAAAGTTAGACGTTAGCGATGTACGAGTGAGAATACATGCATACGGATACGTGCTTGTGTGTGTAAGCAGGTCTGCTAGAGAAGGGAAGTAGAGAGACGGAGTGAGAGAGGCTTGATATACAATCCCGAGGGCTAGGCGTTCCACTTTCACTGACTGGTCCTCGGCCAGTAAAGGAAAAAGAAATTTCTGGGTCGCAATCGATATACCTGCCGGCTACCGCTACACTTTCCCTTGCACGCTCTCCGGGGGCGAGACATGTTTGGAATGTTGTCGAGCCGGTGTTTGCGAGTTGCGAATACGCTGGACGTATTGAATGTGAACAGGTACGATCAGATCTCTCACATAGTAAGAAGCTGCCAGACGTTCTAAACCGCGTACAACTGTGTGAATCTGTCTCTTTCGGGGAAAAAAAGATCACGTTAGGGGCCTTGGTCGAAACCAGCTGTCCATGCTGTTACGTAACGGATACGGCGAGGACAAGGTATTGGGCCGTAACACTCTTCGGAAAAGGCTAGACTTCTAAAGAGCAGTTGACTGAGTACAGAGAATTAAGATCCATCCTTACACATTTTAAATGAGTTGACAGGGAGCGTATAGTGAAGACTCAGTGTTGCCAGAAGCATTTCTGAAGATGTTCAATGCACCTCTGGATGAAACATCAGGAACAATAAA